>NW_010129398.1:23863-76821 GCF_000699245.1 Pterocles gutturalis | reverse complement strand
AGTGTATTTCTGTGCGTGCTTTGCAGGTGTGAATGAGGCAAGAACAGTGTTTAAATGTTCTTGTTCTCATGCCACATACTTAAAGTTACTTTTCCCTTTCAAAGACATAATTTCAAGCTGTCACTAGGTACACTTTCCTAGGAAGGCCAATTTGCTGAAAAGAGCCAGGCTATATGGCACCTTCTCACTGATGCCAGAACAGCTGTTTCTCTGATTGCCAGCCCTTCCCCTGCCTTTTCTTCCTGAGAAAACCAAACACAAATTTTACAAGCTCATATTACTCACAAATGATGAGACAAATGACTTAAAAAGGGTGGTATTGCTTTTAGTGTTGTGTTATGCTAGTTTAGGGAAACTCCTGATGCAAAGAGAGTTCTTACCATTTTTCCCACTACAGAGGGCAACCTGTCTCTATCCAGGAAGGTTTTTCTTTCAGAGGTACTACTGCCTCTGCTGCCGTTCCTCGGGACCCCAGTTAACCATTGAGGTGTGCAGAGGATCAGGCTGGAAGAATGGTCTGGGTGTGCAGCCATGGAAGCAATGGGTCACAGGCAGGTTGATGGCATGAAGTTCTGGAGGTCTCTAATCCAAGCTCCCTCTCAAAACAGGACAACTTTAGTCCAGGTCAGCTGTGGCTTTGTCTGTCTGAGTCTTGAAAAACTCCAAAGGACAGTGGTGCCACAACCTCTGTGGGCAGCATTCTTCCATACTGCCTACTGTGAAACACAGTCCAACCTGATCGTCCCAAGCCTGCCACCCTTGTAACTACCCATCCAGTAGCTGCTGACCTCTGTCAGATCATCCTGGAGGCTCCTTTTGATCAAACAGAACAAGCTCATCTCCCTCAGTGTCTCCTCCTAGGTCTTGTTCCTTAAGCTCCTGTGCTAGTGTTGTTGACCACTAGCAGATGGTCTCCAGATTATCGACACACCTCTTCAACTGAGTGACCAAAAACCAGACCTAGGAATCCAATACTCAATAGAGGAGGAGAATGACTTCCCTTGAGTTGGAGCCTTGCTGCTCCAAATATAACTAAAATTGCAGCTTGCCCTTTTTCCCTGGGAGAATACATTGCTGGCTCATAGTCAGATTGTGTCCACCATAACCTGTGGGTCCTTTTCAGCAGGGTCTCATCACTGCCCAGTTGATGATGGAATTGGTCACTACATGGATATTGCCACTCTGAGCTAAACTGTGTCAACGAATTGTGTGTGTGCTGCTGGGACTCCAAGGGAGACCCCCTGGCAGGGGTTTGGACTAGACAATCTAGTCCTCTAGGAAGGACCAAATTAGTTCCCCTTTTTCTATAGGAACATGACTAAAAGCAGGAAGTTTCTGTGTATTGAGAAACCTTTTGCTACTCCCACACACTAGTCAAATTTGTGGTCTATTATATGAAAAATGGAAGCAAAAGTCTTATTTAAGTCTGAATTTTTAGGGGTTTGTGTTTGGCTTATTTTGGTGTGTTAAGTCTGAATATTCCCGGTTTAAAAATTTAAAAAAACCCCCTCTCTATTTTCTGTTGCTTTTCTACTCAGTAAAATTAATATTATTCATTACATTTAAACAATGGTTAACTTGCTGTTCTCCTTGGCAATTATCTCTTGTCTCTCAGGAGTACATAAACACACACATTTGTAGTACATAAAGGCCGATGCCAAACTTACATAAGAAAATCAGGGAAAACATAGTGTGAGCTGCTTTTGTGATAGTCTCAATGACCGAAGGACTTTCCTCTTAAAACACTTTCCACTTGCAAAAACATAAAAAAAATGGGTCTTGCAGAGAGTTAAGTACTTATGTTGAATTCACTTCCTAATATATAGAATTTGCTAAAATGTCTTAAATTATTTACAGATTTCAGTTCAACATTGAAATGCCTATTTTGATGAGCTAGTGATGAGATGTCGTTACTTGTTCCCCTACCAACCTTCCATTCAATAATTAGCCACCCGACTCATAACATTTTTGCTTGATCCTATCAAGCATGTATTCAGTTTGATTGGATAGAATATTCATTGGCAGACACTGAGAGGAGGCCCGTAATTCTATTTATGTTCATCCCTTAATTTATTTCTGCAGTTTAAGGGATCTAATAATTCCAACTCTCTTTCACCCTTGATTGTAACTTAATTTAGTAAATTCTCATGCTATATTTTGTGAAAAATTTGAAGACATTCACTCCTGAAATGAGCTTCTGTATTCTTTACTGATAAGAAAACATTCTGCTAAATGAAAGGTATTTACAACTCTTTTCTGATTAAGAATATTAAAGTTTAAACCAGTCATGGAAAAATTACCATTTTTAGTTTTATACAGGAAGAATTAAATCCCCAGAAAAAAACCCTGTAATATGAGAAAGCATGCTCCTTGGAGCATTTATCATCTGATCAGATGAAAATGTCTGCAGCATTCATGTCTGTATCTGACCTCATCAGCTAGAGCCTCTTTATACTCAATAAATAGCAATAGACATGTCCATGATGCGATTCATGTCATCACAAAGAACCTGTCTAAAGTAATTGCTGTGAACTGCTATTTTCTCTCCAGTCACTGTAAAAAGATATCTTTTGTCCACATGTATGCATCAAGTGCCATTGGAGATGCTGTAGTGCGTTTGACACACCTACATGTGGCTGGCAGGTATGGTGTAGGACCTAAAGAAGACTCGTCCCCTCCTGGAACTGTAGCTGGAGACAAGCGTCTCAGGTGGCACTAGGTGCCTGTGTTAGGTGACCAAATCTGGACAGCCTGCATAAACATGATCCAAGGTGTTCTGGAATATCAGCTTAGGAGATCATCCTTGACTTCTGATGCTGTTCAGGGAGGAACTGGACATCTCATGGGTGCAGTGCCATATCAAGCCCTGTGTGGATCTCCTGGATCCCCTGGAGCACATCAAACATTAGGCAGTTATATGTATTCAACAAAATGAAGTCCTGGAGCTGACTGCAATGTGAGTTTGCACCAGTAGTGCACATGTGGACAGCTAAGCTTCTACCTATGAATGAGGAGCTGAATTCCACCCCAAAAGTGAGGTACCTCTAATTTCCAATCTTTGCCACAGGTGGTTAGTATTCAGGGACAGCTACGAATGAGATCTTGTCATCGATCTTTCTTCAGAAAGTGTATGTTTGCCAGTAGAGCTCAGTACAACATAGCATTGCTGACATATCCTTTCCACAGGAGAGACGCCTGCAGTCACTCTCGTGTGATGACTCACTGAAAAACTCTGAATTGCCACATTTGAGATTATTTATCTGTTTTAAAGTGACAATTTGTAATTAAACATATTACATAAAACCAGAAAACTTCCCTTAGGATCTGCTGGAAGCTCTTACATGCAAAGGTATCCATGAGTATTTAGCTTTGTCCCTGGGAAGTGGTCTCAGTGAAGACAGAAGGACCATACGTTAGGTAGCCCTGCTTGAGCAGGAGGGTTGGACAGATGATGCCCAGAGGTCCCTTCCAACCTCAGCTGTCCTGTGATAATGGGAACCTATGATTATAAAGAACTGGACTCTGTCTAACTGCCGGTCAGTACAGCCGGGGTTTAAAACTAGGTACCTGCACGGATCTTTTCCAAATCAGGATTCATCTAAGCCTGTCTGGAGTGGAACACAAGGCTGTCATGAGCTGGTGTAGACAGAGCAAGGCCATGCCTGGCTTCCTTTTGGGTGCTGAGATCCCACTGGTTTCACAGAGACCTCTGTATGTAGAGAGAAGTTAGTAATGCAAATGCTTCTTTGGATCTGGATCTGAGATCAAAAAGGATGACAGCTGGAGCCTACCTATCTCCTGCTAATACTGTCTTTATCCATCACTACTAAATTAGTTTCTACATTAAAGCTATTTTTACATTCTTTGCTCTCTGATATCTTAGAAGTTTATTACTACATCTTGCTCTCCGAGGATAATCCAGTCTTTAGAAATTAGATTTAACACTGAGATTTAATGCAGAGTTTAGTTCAATCCGTATCTGACTATTGGGTGATATTTTAAAAGCTTTCTTCTGAAGTACGTGGGACTTGCTATGTTAAAATAATAGGACAGTGAGCTAGACGGATCCCTGCTCTGATCCAGGACAGCAGTCGTAGGACAGATTTTGACGAGTTGGCTGAACTCCCTTTTATATCACAATTATAGCTTAATATAAAAACATGACGTACGTGTGGCTCTGTAATCTGTTCGTCACTTTGATTGGCACAGGGCAGACCAAAAAGACCAATGTCACCTGCATTTGTTTCACAGCACTTTGCGTGGGATCTAACACTGGTCTGGATGGCCCCTTCAGGTAAGGTACGGGTTAAGGGAGAGACACCAAGGGGTGTTACCAATGAAGCAGATACCCGAGAAATGGAAGTAACAGAACAAGTTAGTAAATTAACTCTCACTCTCCATTACAGAGAAACCTAAATTAACAGATACTGGCATTAACACGCCGATAAAAAATTAACTTCTTTAAAAAGAAGTAGAGAATAAAACTAATATAATTGGTATATTTACTCAGTTTCACCTGATAATTTTTTCACGCTTTTATAACATTAAAAATAAAGCCTCATACACCAGCTAAAATGCGTGTTTAACAGAGTCATGACACACTGCAGCTGATGTGGGGATGCTGCAAAACCTGCGATGGCAATTGGTCTGAATGGGAGACCCCCGTAAGGACAGTGAAAGAGGCTGCCTGGGGAGCTTGTGGACCTTCCTTCATTGGGGAACGTTCACAAATGGGTCAGAGAAAGATAAACTGGGAGTCTTCTTAGGCAGGATTGCTTCTGCTTCAGTGTTGTGTCTCCTGCGTTCCCAGAGCTACCATGAGAGAGTGAGCCTGTGCAGTCTGCAAATTGTTTCTGAACTGTGATATTTCTTTGAACTGGGGTATTCTGTGGCGGTGGAGCCCCCAGACTGATAACCCTGTGAAGGCCAACACAGTTGGTTTCTAAGTCCTATCACAGTCTCTATGTTTAATGAATAATAATTGACTTAAACATTAATTTTTCATCCATTTTACTGCCCTTGGACTTGAAGTTTTACAGTAGCATGCTGTTTTCTTTTTTTTTTTTTTTCAATAGCCACTTGAACTAACACTTCAGTATACTCCTCTAATTCTCTCTTCTTACACCACTTTCTCCTTCACATTTACGCTTCTGTAATCATAATACCACACTGATGATATTTTTTTTTGGCTTTGAAAGTTAGGACACGAGCATGCAACATGTTTTGGAGCTGTGAACAAGAGCACAAACGTGAGCAGACCCGTTGATTTCAGTGGGACTGTTTAACATTAAGCACCCTGGGAGCCAGCAGAAATCATGTGCTGAGCCTGCAAACACTTCGACCTCATGGTCTGAGCTTTGCTCATGGGTTCTTCTGCCTCTGGGGACACACTGGCTTCACAGGGACCTGTGCAGCTGTGGGGATTTCCAGGCATGTGCTGGGCGGCAGCAGTGGGCTCTTGTGAAGAGGAGAAACTGAGGAAGGAATGTAGTCCCCTCCTCAGTCAGGGGTGCTTACTTTTAGGCACCATGCAAAATCCCATTTTTTCTGAACGTTGAAAAACTTGAGCAACAAGAGTCAGTGACTTTTCTCTGTAAGCTTCGTGCCCTTTCCCTGGCATTTCTGCTTTCTCTTTTACCTTGTCATACTGGTGATGATTTTTCAAGTTGTATCCTTTGCATTTCTGTTTCCTTTGAACTCCCTGTTTGCTTAAAATATGCACACTCACAGAAGAATAGCAGGTAAAACCCTTTTGCCTTTTGTACGTGCTTCTCTTTTAGGTGATGGTATGTGCCATGTTTGGACTGCAGGTGGCTATTTTTTCAGCTATTTTTTCACAAAGAAGAGCCTAGCTTTTTTCTTACAACTCCTAGAAAACTAGAGAATAATTTTCACCGACCTTTTAATCTAAAATATGATATTAAAGCTAAAAGAATCAATATTGGCTCTTATACTGAATTATAAAACAATGCAAAAAAAATTACTAATGCTTTTCGTTTTGTAGACTCTTTACTGGATTACAGCTGCTATGGAAGTTAATATACCTAGTCCAGTGTATAAGTTTCAAAGCTTATTTAAGTAGTATAATAAAATATAATAATACTGAGAGTACCTTGGGATTTGCAACAAAAGCCCTCCCACACATTCAATTTAAGAAGTGGTCACAAGTCTTAGATTTATTATAGGTGTTTATAGCCCTTTGTGAATTTCTGTGGAGGGAAGGATGGTTATTCCTGGTTTGCTGACACTACAAAATGTAACCCTTCTTCAGGGTTTTGTAGAAGTTCCACTTTAGTTTTTAAATCATTCCTAAGCTGTGTTGGATGTAACACTGAATATTTTGTTTTATTTCATTATTCCTTGGGACTCTCAGTTTCCTCTAATTGACACTGCTGGAATTTCCAAAAATGAAATTACAGGGTAGAGAAAAATACGCACAGTGCTGAAGGGATGATAGATTTTCCTCTGATTCATTTAGAACAATTTTCTTTGCCCTAAAATCTTAAACTGAATAAAAATTGTGATCTAGCTAATTCTCCTCAGGAACTGATATCAGTGAGTTGCCCTGATTTACACCTGTGAAAGAGCTTCCTTGAGCACTTGCAAAGTGCAAGAGGAAAGTCCCATCATCCAGGATTGGTTCAAAAGCAGACTGCAGTACTGAGGGAATTTGTCACCATGTAGCTCCCAGACAACTTCTGGAAATCTCCCCAAGTACATGAATTTTAATCTATTAAGATTCTGGAACAGGGTAAATATTCTTGAAATTATCCAGAGGGAAACCACTGTCCTTCCAGTCTAATCAGAGAAATTACTTCCTGCAGAAGGATCCAATAGTCAGTGACAGCAATAAGCCTTTGATTGTGTCAGGACTGGTTCTTCCTCCATTAATATTGATGATTTGGCAGTCATTGTCACCTTCAGCCAGGCACCATGCTTCTCTTTGTCATCCTGACCTTGACAGGCTTGAGAGGTGGGCCCATGCAAACCTCATGAAATTTAACAAGGCCAAGTGCAAGGTCCTGCATATGGGTTGAGGCAATCCCAAGCACAAATACAGGCTGGGAGGAGAATGGATAGAGAGCAGCCCTGAGGAGAAGGACTTGGGGGTATTGGTGGATGAGAAGCTGAACAAGACCCACCAATGTGCGCTTGCAGCCCAGAAAGCCAGCTGTGTCCTGGGCTGCATCAAATGAAGCATTAGCAACAGGTCGAAGGAGGCGATTCTCCCCCTCTGCTCTGCTCTCGTGAGACCCCACCTGGAGTACTGTGTTCAGATGTGGGGCCCCCAACATAAAAAAGACCTGGACCTGTTGGAGAGAGTCCAGAGGAGAGCCACGAAATTAATCGGAGGGCTGGAGCACCTCCCCTATGAGGACAGGCTGGAAGAGTTGGGGTTGTTCAGCCTGGAGAAGAGAAGGGTCCGAGGAGACTTAATAGCAGCCTTCCAGTACCTGAAGGGGGCTACAGGAGAGATGGGGAGGGACTCTTGATCAGGGAGGGTAGTGAGAGGAAAAGGATTAACAGATATAAAGCTGAAAGAGGGTAAATTTAGACTAGACATTAGGAAGAAATTTTTCCCTGTGAGGGTGGTGAGGCAGTGGCCCAGGTTGCCCAGAGAAGCTGTGGATGCCCCATCCCTGGAGGTGTTCAAGGCCAGGCTGGATGAGGCTTTGAGCAACCTGGGCTAGTGGAGGGTGTCCCTGCCCATGGCAGGGGGGTTGGAACTCGATGATCTTTAAGGTCCTTTCCAACCCAAACCATTCTATGATTCTGTGGTTCTATGATTCTATGGTTTTTGACCCCAGCCTCAGTTCAAGAATGGGTTTGCCCTTCTAGTTCATTCATTTAGGAAACACAGTGAGTAACAAGCCATCTTCTCAATAAAACATGCTATAAAGCAGTCTGACTGCAATGGCACCAGTTCTGATTTGCCTCTTGTACATTTGATGGTTATGTTTTCACTACTTTCTTGTTTGTTACGTGTATTTTTTTTATGGGTCTATCACAATGGAGAAATACTTGTTGACTTCAATTGTGTAAGATCATTGTACAAATGGAGGATTGACCCTCAGCATGGTTTGGTGCATATCCATTTGATATTTTTGTTTGTAGTGAGATCTTCCACCTTTTCCTCAGGGTAGCACAACTGATTCTCTTGCCTCATCATGTGGTGGTTTCTGCCTTGTGCTGCCTCCTGTTTCCGTGACCTGGAGAGAAAGAACGAGCTGGAGGCTGCTGCTTCTGGTTCCTTCTTTCTGGACACCATTTTCCCCAGTACAGCAAGAACCTGGAAGAGGCCTGTGTTTAACATTTTCTGCTGCTTGGGAGTCCATCTGCTGCTGGAATAGATTAATGAAGGCGAAGCAAACTTGAACTGTGTGCAGCACTATCTGTGGGCTGTGCATGCAGACACTCAGGTCAGCTCAGCTGGGGCATGGCAACATGCAGTCTATCATTAAATGGTCCATATTCTGTGCTAAAGTGAAGGTCTGTCCCCAGGGGACCCCAGAAGGCTGTGTCTGTGGTACGGCATGGAGGTGGGACAGCAAGTCTTGGCTTATTGCTGGTCGGGCTGGTCCAGACCCCTGTATCAGTGACAGGCTGCAACATGAGCTGCTGGGATGGGGTCTTGGGGTCCTGCCTCTGTGGGATTCACATCACAGCTCCATTTCACCCACCAGGGAGCTGAATGATGTCAGATGATTTGTGTGAGCTCAAAAATGGGTGTCAGCTTACTGCATGGTCAGTGGTTAAGTTTGCACATGTCCCTGCAGGGAAAGGAGACTTAAGCAGATGAAAGGGGACCCTTTCATGGGATGGGTGTTCATCCATCCACATTGCTTCTCTTCAGTTTTGTTGGCAAACTCCTTTCTTTCCAGCACTGATTCTATTTCTCCATTTGCAATTTTATGCTTTACTTGATATACATATTACTCTTTCAGAATGAATGTTACCTATTTGTTCCTTATTTTTATTCCCAAAGTGCTGTTGGAGGCGTGAGGGACTGCCACCGAGTGCTTGTGAAGCTCTGGAGGAGGAAAAGTCCAGAGCGAGGGAGATGCTGCAGTGGAGAGCCCCATCAGGGCAGGAGCTGCTCCATCTGCTGGAACTACCAAGGGAGAGCTGCTGCGCTCCTGCTTCAGTGAGGAGCTAGCAAACTTCAGTATTTCTACGTACACCACGTCACAAGAGGTCCTATTTGGTCTGATTTTTTAATTGCTGTAGTTTAATGCAGAGAAATAACCTTTTCTCTGGGTTTGGAGGATCCACACCAGGACAGAAGCCGCAATCTCTGGGCAAAGTACCCACTGATGGCCATTCCCCATCGAGCCACTCTGCTGAGGCCAGGAGCAGGCAAACATTTACACACCTGGTTAGCATAAGCCTGCAAAAAGCTCATTTTATTGAGACTGCTGTTTAGTTTTGTTAGTCCCGGACTTGACACCGTAACAACTGCTACCCGTAGTAATGCATTATCCATCTTGCCTATACAAGCAATTAGAATTTATTATTGCGACTGTTACCTTGCTGACTTGTCCATATGTAGTGTCACACACGATGAGGATTTTGAAAGACAGCAACAGCCTAGCTGGAATGACACAAGAGCGGCATTCGCAGCAGCGCAGCTGACATAGCGGTAGTGACACAGCCAAAATTAAATCACTGCTCCGGGAATACTTGGCAGCACAAGCCCAGATTGGAAGTACCCGACAGGCCTGGTGATGTCACAGGTACTTTTTCCTTTTTCTAAAGCCCTCCAGAATAATGTGGAAATCTTATTCCATAAAATGTGACATTCTTCAAAGTGTTCTCCTGTGATTCATTTATTTTGGGTGTGGTAACATCCCCCTCAGTTTTCTGCACGCTCATTACATTTTTCCCAGTAGAGAATTTGCATCTTCCTCGTAATTATTTAGCCATGGAAAAAAAAATTTTGGATATGTCATCTAGTAGGACAACCCCTTACTGATTGAGTAAAGGGAAGACTGAGACCACAGAGTGTTGGCACTGTGTCATCTGAAGTCTATCAGTATCAGTGAGTTCATTCACTTATTTGTGCAATGGATCCAACCTTCTATCCTTTCTGGTTTTAGAAGTGGTATCCCTAGTAATTATGCTTTTAGGATTCTGGTAAAAGTGAATTTCGAAGTGTGTCCTTCTGAGACAAGACATAAAAGGAGAACGAGACCAGTGTCTCCTGATCCAAGGACAATCCAGCCACTCTGCTTTGAGAGTTTCTTTAGGGTTCTGGTTCAAACTTTGAACCAGGTTCAAAGCTCACTGACACTATTTGCAAAAATTGCTGTCTTCTTCTGCCACTGTGATCAGTGTTTTGGTGTCTAACACTGTGAAAGCTAGGTGGTATTTTCTGGTATGTTGGTTGATTTGGGAGTCTTCTAATTGGGCAGGCCTCTGGGGAAGACCTGCCATTGGGATCCATGTGCTCCACTGTGGGACTTGGCCTTATCACACTGACCGCAACACTATCTCCTCTGTGTGACATGGATGAAGCTTTGAGCAATTTTGATATGTTTTTGATTATTTGAAAATCTTTTCCTAGCATTTAAAAGCACATTTGGTGGCAAATAGTATGGGTGGGGACTAGATCTTCAGTTTCAAGGAAACTATGATTTTCCATTCCCAGTTGGAAAGGAAAAACTACCCTTTCCAAGTAAGTGAAATTCCAGGAAAGCAGATAGATGAGGCAAAATGTTTGGTCTTAATTTCAAACTTTTGCAACGTTTGTAGCTGAATTTTGTTTTTAAAGTCCATTTCAGGAGAAAGAAAATAAAAACTACTGTTCAAAAAGGATAAAATAAGATACATGAAATTCACAATGTGTCGTTCAATTTCTTTCTAGGGCAAGTGCTATCAGAATGAACCAGATCTTTTTTGGCCCCCAAAATACTTTAACAAAATCTTGCCAACCAGCTGCTACTGTAAGCACACCCTTGGACTGAACGTCCAGCAGATCTTCTGGAATGGGCTTGCCAAATGTGCCTGGAGAGTCTAATCCTGGAGTCAAAGCAAGCAAACAGTAGCAGAGTTACATCAGACGAGGATACCTTGGAAAAAACTCACTGTTTTAGAGGGGGTTCAGTAGCTGTGAAGGCTGGATCTTCTTTTTCAATTTTTTGCTTTTGGAAATTGTCATCCTCCGATTCCCTCTTGTAACTTACTGAACCAATTTATATGGCTGCAGTGGAGTAGGGATTCTATAGCAGCTTCATTTATATTGAAGGGTGAAGACAGAAAAGTTAAATAAGAAAATGAATAATTCAGTTTCTAGTAGAGAATACTGTGTCCATTATTGTGATGTTCCATGTGGTATGTGATGCTCTGTCCATATAACTTCTTACACGGATTTTAGTACCAGGTACCTCAAACTGCATGTCAGCAGCCAGCAGGAGCCTGGGAGACAGGAAAATGGGGATTGAAGTCACCTGGATGACAGGACTCTGTGCCAGATATGGTGCTTTGAGTAGGCTGAAATTGTGAGATGGAAGCATGCAACTTGGCTGCTTCTTTTTGTGAAATAGAGTGAATATCTACTACTTCAAGCATTAACATAGCCTTAGGAGTATATAAAATCCACGACTATAAATCCTTAAATCCTTTGAGTTTCTTATTTTACTGCCAGACTTCTCTTAGTTTTCTTCATGTCTGTGCACACGTGTGTATGTGACTGTGAACTACGTGTAGAGTGACAGCAGCAGCAAGCCCAGATTTTAGCTTCGGTGGTCAATTTTGAAAATGATTATTTATTTGATAGCGCCTGAAAAGAAATTAAGTTCTTGAAAGGAAATTGTGTGGAAAAAAGAGATTACAGTGCAACGAAGGATTTGACAGTTCAGTGAGGAGAAAGTGTGGGGAAGAAAATGGGTTATGGAAATGGGAGTATGTGGTTACTGAAGTTAGTGTGGGTGGCTAGAAATAATTTTGCATGTGAAGTGTATGTACAACCCTTCCTGAAAAGCATGTGAAAGAAGTGAATCTTTATTTTAAGGACAAAGATTTGTCTTAGAAATGTTATTTGAGATCTGTAAATGAAGGAGAACTCAGAATTATTATTTACTGAGGAACAGTTTTTTGGAAACAGCCAAGTAAAACGCACTCCTCATGATCGCTCATCCTTGTATGGCTCTGCAGCTTTTGTCTCTTGCACTGATATTTTCCCTTTCTGTATTGGACAAAAATGTGAGCAGCTAAAGCCAGTTGGAATATTCCTTTGGAAATACTGCTTGAAAAGAAATCACTTAATTGTTGAAATAGAAACTGATGTGGAAAATTCCTATTTTTATTGAAAAAACCCCAAACAACCACAACAATGTAAAAGCCAAATAATTATTTCTGTTTGGTTCATGATAATTAAAGGCCCAAACATTTTTGTCTGTGAACTGGGTGGGGGGCCAAAGACTTTCCTTTTTTTCAGCGGATGAGACACAAATCTTTTTGTACAAAACAAAATAACCTTTCACTGGACTATTTGTGATAGTGCAACCATTTGACTGTCTTAATAATGCAAATTCTTATGCATCCCCTACAGAAGTGGGTGCATACAGCCATGCAAAACAAGGAGATAACTTAGCAACAACTGTGAGTTCAGGGTTTGCCTGACACAAATGGTTGTTAATCACACAAATTCCTTTACGAAAGATTTGCTTTGGATGCCATAAAGACAATAACACAGGGTAAAAAAATGCTTAGCAGTATCTTTTGCATTTTGGGCATGTTGAGATGGCTTTTGAACTTCAGTGGGCTGTAGGAAAACAGAACTTTGCATGCAGAGCTCTCAGATATGCAGCGCAGGTCTGCTTAGGCCAGGTAATATTAATCGCATGTGAGGAAATTGAGATTCTTTGCCCATTTATAGATCATCCATCATTTTCAGAATTAGACATTCTAGTGGTTCTCACATGAAAATTATGGAAGGTAAGGAGAGTCAGCATGATTGCGAGGTAATGAAAGGGGACTCATTACTTAATTACAGGAGGTCTATCTGCCTGCCTGGTGGGGAAGTGTCTTTGGCATCCAAAGCACTGAGACAGATTGCCCAGCCCAGGGAGGGCAACGCCATTCCCCCTCCATCATTCATGAAGAGCTCAGGTGCCTTGTGGTTTAACTGTCCCAGAGACACGGGACTGGCAGAGCTCGCTGATGTTAAGAGCAGGGCTCTGTGTGTGTGGGGATGGTGTTTGCAGATTGGAGTCGCTCTGGGAAGCGGGTTAGCAGTGTTGTGCCCCGTGCAGAGCAGGAGCTGATACGCCCTGACAGCGCTGCCGTGGGTCTCTCTGCAGGTACTTCAGTATGTCCGGAGGATGAGGGAGAACCAGGCACTGGCACCCCAGCACAATGTGGATTAGTAAGGCAGAGCTTGGGGGGCTGAGGTGCAGGAACAGCCAGTCTTGGGGAGCCACACCTAAATTGTTGGGTGGCTGGTGAGTCTCTGCTCAGGTTCAAGGCTGTGTCCAAGGTCAAGATCACCCTCACATACCTGAGGCAATACCTGTAACAAACTGCTCTAGAAGATTAAAAATTTTATTTCTATGACTATAGACTGATTGTATCTCAGCACACATATAGCTGCAAGGCTGCAGCTTCTGTATCAGATTTTTACACCTCACTTGATTAATTATGTGTCTTTGTAATGACTGATTAAGCTGAACAGCCATTTAATGCGCCTGGCCAGACCGAGGCAGTTGCAGAGGGT
The DNA here is from genome assembly GCF_000699245.1 of Pterocles gutturalis. Taxonomy (NCBI): domain Eukaryota; kingdom Metazoa; phylum Chordata; class Aves; order Pterocliformes; family Pteroclidae; genus Pterocles; species Pterocles gutturalis. The sequence goes on along the minus strand of NW_010129398.1, from coordinate 63,107 downwards.
GTAGTTCTTAGCCCTTGTCCCCACTGCAGCTGCCTGTGTGAGAAGGTGTGGGGGGGGTTACCTTTCCCCTTGGGGGATTTTCACTACTTTGGGACTATCCTTCACCTGTGCTGCTCCAGGAAGGCAGAGCAGCCAACCCACTCCAGCTGTGGAGGTGGAGAGCAAGGCGCCTTGCCAGGGTCTGCTGCCTTGAGCTCTCCTGCTTGACAGTGTGAGCTCTGCATTCCCCTTACAGTCAGGCTAATGCCCAATAAATGTTGATAGCACAGAGTACCTTTGCTAACACTTAATAAATACTGTTGCGAGGATAAGTGCAGGTAATCTGCACCCTGCCTCCAAAAGCCAGTGTGCTATGTTCTGCATTTTGGGAAAGGGCAATGCTGAGATGAGACCAAATCAAAAGCTTTCTCATCACTGTTACCCACTGTGAAGAGCTTTTTGTTACTTCTTGATGCGTGTTTTGCTGACACTATTTTAACAGATGTGATCAAACTCCATTTGCTTGAATTTGAGAAATGCACATCACTGCCACAGGTAATGGGGTGTAAATCTGTAGACTGTGATGGTCTGTGTATTACAGAGGCTCTGGAAAGAACTAGTGACCCATCTGCTAGCTTTTTAATCTCTATCATGACTAGCTGGCTGTTAGGGAAAAAGATTTTGTATTCAGGAAAAAATCTTGTTACACTTCACCATATCTGGACATGAAGGACCTTGAACAGTGCTTCAATCTCCCAATAACTGTAATAGGCAGTATTGCTCCCCATTTTGGACACAACTGAGGTATCTGAACAAATAAAACAATAAGAAACACAGGTTATTAAAAGTTATTAAAAGATTCAGGGCCACTGTCCTTCAAGAGCTATGTGATTCTTTAGAATCATAACAGCCCTCCAGCAAATTATCACCTGGAGGCTCACTGTCCTCAGCAGGGTGAGTGCTCCTAGCCCTTTGCAATGTACAGAACATGGATTTCTACAACCAGCTGTTGGAAGGACCAGGAATGTGCACCCTGGGCCAGGTTCAGCCTCTCTGCAGGGACCTGGGAGCTGTGTAAGCCTATTGCAAGGTCTCAAGAACTTGTCTGGTCATAATTGCCTAAATTAAATGGTGCAACCACTTGTTAAACAAACAATTAGTACCACAATAGGTTGTTCTAAAAAACCCCACCTACAGTAAAGGGTGCTCCTTTCTCTCCTACAGATGTATGGCAAAGCCGCTTGCTTTAGCCATTAGATGACACCAGCTCAAAACAGAAGTTGGATAGAGTTAGAGATGCCCAGCTGTTAGCCCTTTCATCCTTGCACATAGGAAATGAAATTATGATGGATCCAAATGACATCTGAATCATGAGCACCAGTGAGGAATGTTTTACACCAAATTATCTCCAGGGAGCCACACCGTGGCATCATGCTTTGCACTTTTTGATGAGGATTTTTGCCCATACAGCAGCTGTGCGGGTGACCATTTTACACTGTCCTATGAAACTGAGGTGGGAACCTGTACCAGGGTCTGTGAATAACTAATAAACTCTGCCAGGGGCATCAAAATGTGTATTACTTGAATAGTGGGATGCCTGAGTGCCTGGATATAAACTGCATTTCACTGTCACATCGGTACTTCTAAATATACCGCTGAGTTCTGTCTTAATGGCTCAGTCTGTAATGTATCTGGGTGAGGACAGTGGCCATCGTGTTTGTAGGTACCAGTGTGACCCAGCTGTCACAGGTCACTTTTCCATGTCAGTAGATATCAAATAACGAGATCAGACCCACAAATAATATCCTAAATTACACCAAAATGTTGTGCTCACTGTTGTACCAAAGGTGATAAAAAGAGCTTTTATTTTATGCTTTATGTTTGCTCAACTTTGGGAGTACCTGAAAGCCATTATTCTTGCTCCACGATGAAAAGAGAAAAGGATGTGAGGGAAGCAAGGAATCAGTGTGAGTCAGGAATTATTAAAGTGACAACTGCCCCATGGCTCTCCAGAGTCTATATTCTCTCTATCTGACTACAGACTTGTGGATTGTATCAAGGAGTGGGAAAGATATATCACTCACAGAGAGAGACGGGAGGTGATGAGTCCTGAGCCCTCTGGATGTACCTCTCTCTGCTTTCTACAGGGAGTGTGCCTACTCATATTGCCCCGTGGACGAGGACCCACTCTCTGCTCTTGGAGACCTGATTGATCCTGGAAGTCCTAAGGGAGATCCTCTTCTGTAGGGCTTTCCTGCCCTTTTCCTTTCAAATGAGAGTTTTGCACCATTCTGCTGTTTGTCATGTAACATGTTATTAGGAAATTTTACGTTCGTGCAAAGGACAGGAATCACTGCTGGCCCATGCAAAGGAAAAGCAGGCTCTGATACAGGCTGCCCCACCTGCTCCACAGAGCACTGGTCAATAACCAGGGTTGTACATGGCTTTGGTTTGTAAAATATCAAATAAATCAGTATCTTCTGCTGCTGCCCTGGATAGGCAGTTAATGTGAGCAGCATGAGAACTGTTGCACCTCCATCCTGGAAGTGGCTTCATTTTAGTGGCGTTGTAAATGCAGGGTGCATGATGCAGGATTTTTATTTGTTACTGGAGAGGCATTACACAAATTTAAATATTTTTTGCTATTTAGTAAAATGTACTATTTATCTCCCATATGAAGTGAAGGCTTTGGAAAAACCTAGGCATGTAACAGCAACCTGGTCATTCTGTTCTCTCCTTTCCTGTTGAGTTTCCCATGCTGCTTCCTCGTGGTGCTCAAAATGGACCGACTTTGAGCACCATAAGTGTTCTTTTCTTGTTCTTGCTAAAACTCTGGAGAATTATACCAGTCCTAGATCCTTCTCCCCTTTGTTCTATCCCTCCAGTATATTTAATATCAAGATTTTTTTCTTTTCTTCCTGACTGATGCTATAATCACCAGGATATCAAATCTGTTACAACACTGTGATCTATACACAAGAATATATAACAATTTTAATTCTGCAGACATAGACAAGTGCAATGGCTTCCATGGACAATGCAGCAGTAGCAGAGGCAGGTAAGAAGTCCTGAATTCTCAAATTTTTACACTGTGTTTAATCCTTCAAATCACAAACCTGCCCTTTTTAATCCAAACAAGAACACATTTTATAAGCAGGTGGCCGTGAACCTCATCTCTGGCTTGGAAACAAGCTGTGCCTATTCACTGAGAGTTACAGTTTTATTATTGATTTGGAGCTGATATTACTGGCATTCGACATGATCACATAGCCATACTGGGTGCCAGGTCCTCTTCTGATTTGGTTTTGCTGACAGGTATTCTAACTTCCCTCTGGTTAGCTCAGACCCAGTTTGTGGCAGTTTCCAGTTCTGTAGTCCTGTCAAGGTATTAGAATATCACTGCAACAAACAGCTTTTCGCTGGCACTTAGCAGTGGAGCGCATGCCAGAGATTCATGTGAATCATAAGGAAATGGTTCCCACTACTGAGTACATTAAGTTAAAGGAGAAAGCTATTTCCATAGTAACCACATATGGTAGGTCAGATGGTGACTTTCCAGATTTACCACCAGTGGTTTTGGTCCTGAATTATTTATACAGTGAATTTAGCTTCTCTGGTCTTCTTGGCGTGTTGCCTGTGAATCTCCATGTTAACATGTGGGAGAAAAGGGAATTATTATATGTATTGTGGACAGGCTTAGATTTGATGTTTTTATTCATAGATGAAACATTGCAATTCTCGTGGTAAATATCAATGCAAATAACAGTGGGAACACTTGGGCTCACTAATCTACTTTATACTAGGGACTTTGCGGTATACACTAATTTGAACATGTTATAGGTGGAGCTGGTAGCAATTGTTATGCCTGTATTGCCGAACATTTTTCCACTGTAAGACCTGCTTTTCTCACTTGAAACTCCGTGAAGCTTAAAGTGTTTCGGCTGAAATTCATCAGTTCTCCTGCTTCTTTGGACTGTGATTTTGGAAGAAAATTTCAGCCAACTGCAGGCTGAATTTGAGGGTGAAGTATTGCTTTGTTCGTGTCAAAGTTTTCTTAGAATCGTTTTCCTGAGAAACTTGACTGCTTCTAGTATTGTGAGCAAGTACCTAAAATTGCAGAGTAAGGTCATATTGACATAATGATCTGTCTTCATTTGTTCCCAAGAATTATAGCCAAATGTGGTGAAAGCATATTTTTTGTTGTTAATTTCATTATCTGCTCCTTTTCCAGCCCTCTGAAATTGTTAGGGCTCTCAGGAGTGCAACCTTTCAGCTTTTACCAGTAGCAGACCTGAAGGAATGAGGGACATGATATTTTTTAACCTTGTGGACACCCCTTGTAGATCCTGGTGTAAAATAGTCCTGAAACCCCTCTGTTGTAGGTGTTTATTTCTGAAAGCTGCTGGCAGAGTAAGGGGCAGCTCTGCACAGAAGAGAGGAGCTCGCTGCTAATGGGTGGATATGGTTCAAGTCCCTGTTCCAGGCTGGCTCAGGCATCTCTACAGTTCCCCACTGTGGCATTTTGGTTTTTTGATGGCTGGGAGCTGGTGTTTCGGTCGGTAAGGGTTAACTGTGAGCAGCATCCTTGCAGGGCAAGCAACAGGGTGTTTAGCACAACCCCTGGGCTGAGAGCCCCTTTGGCAGAATTTGGCACTGTTAAACATTCCTTTATACTTTGTCTTATCAGACATCACCCCTGGGCCATAAGGACTCATTGCACAGCTCCGCCATGCCAGTTGGCTCCTTTGTCCAGGAGATTTTTGCCAGGGACACTCCAGACTGACTGCTCTCTGGTACATAGGGAGGAGAAGTAATCCCCTGAAAGGAACAGAGGCTACTGAGCCATACCAGATCTCTCACCATCATGGGCAAAAGCCATGCAATCACCATGGAGATCCCACAGAGACAGGCAGTAGCAGAGGTTGAATGATGGACCAATTTCTGTCAGACAGCAAAGCCTTGGGCTGGGAAAGTCCTGTCTGGGAAGATAACCTGCAGTGAGGATGCAAAGTTGTCCTGATCAACTAGGAGTCTACTGTGTGAACCTGATGTATGTTAGTTGTGGGCAGGAGGTAAGTGAGAAAATGGACACTGTGGAATAGGTGTGTTGGGACTCAGTTGTGGAGAGCTACTACATGGACAAACAGGTGACAAGGAATCAGAGAGACGGCCGTCACACAATCACACCTCTTTAACTGAGGCTCATAATAGTGTTTGAAACCAGTATCGTGTGTGGTTACCAGCGAGGTCCACGTGCTGCCTTCCACCCCTTGCCATGGAGCTGAAGGGATAAGGGTCCTATGGCAAGCTGTTGTCCATTAGAATGAGCTTAAAATCCAAATTCTTTGGATGGGGAACTGTGCTCAAGGCACACCAGCTTCTCCATCCAGTAAAGTGATTGCCAACAGATGTGCTTATGCAAAGATCTGGCACCCATTCCTCTAACGCTTGGCTTCTGTGTTTTGTTTTTGTCCCTTCTCTGATTTCTCCTGCCTTCATGATCTCCTGTTGCTTTGTCACACCCTGAGTCAAGGCAGAGAGAGGTGGAAAAGGTCCACTGAGGCTGCTGTGTATTGCTGGGCTTGGGGGCTTAAACCTAACTGCATGCTCAGCCATGACTTTGTGTCTCCCAGAGCAAGACACCTTCCCTTCTCCCTTGGGTCCCATGTGCAGGAAAAGCTGGCTGGGCAAGGGCATTGCTGGGGTGGATGAAGGAAGCTGGGTCCTCTCTTCTAAGCAGCTATGGACTCTCCACATACCACAGTAAGCATTTGTAACGTGAAAGGCACTTACTTATGTTGGTAAGGAAGCCCTTGGAACTGAGGTTCCTCTAGGCATTTTGTTATTGGGTCTTCACTTTTCACGCTGTTTTTGAACTCTCAAATATAACGGCTCAGGGAGTTGGCTGTCAGAGCAGTGTGATGTTTTGGGTAATCATATGATTTTAAGGACTGATGTTCACTGGCTAGGGTCTGGTGTGTTAAATGGACTGGAAGCAGGTGCTCAGCTGCTCAGTAATGTCAGATGGGTCTTTGCCAGTCCCCAAAACACAAGTAAGGGGGTTAGTTTGATTCATGCTGGCATGTTTTATTCCATGGCAGAAAAGTTCTCTTTCAAGGTCACATCATCAGCTCACATCACCGCTTCAAGATGACCTGGGTAGGGAGCTGCTGTCCCATCACCTCCCTTTTTCTTTGCTCTTTGGTCTTGTTTGCAAAGGGAGACAGAACACTTTTCTCTTTCTGCCTGGAGCTGAGCGGACTCTTGTGTCAAAGCACAATCCTGGAGTTTTCCTGTTTCAGTGTGACACTCAACTGGTATTTGAACAACTTGAAACCAGAAGGAATGCTCCTAGTGCCATATGCTTTCCTGTTGATAGTCCAACACTTGCTCCACAGCCCTGCAAAGACAGTGCTGACACTGCCCAGTGAACACAGAGCAGATCATTGTATTGTACACAGCAACGCTGCCAGTCGCTTCTTTTGACTCACAGCTTGGTTGTGTTTTGACCCTTGGAGCCACAACTTTTCACTGGGACCTCCTGCTCCAGGCTGAATATTTTTTGAAAGGTTTGGCAGAGACTGCTCAGCTGTACACGAGATGAGAGAAAAGTTCCTTGCTCAGCCCTTGCCTAAGAGGAAAAGTACCCACGCAGCCATCTGTTATGGACAGTCGGCACCTTGTCCTGCAGAAAGGCCAGCCGCTCTGTTGGCCAGGCTGTTCGTGTGCTGGGCTGACTGCTGTGGAAGCCTGCCCGCATCCGGTCATAAAAATCTTGGTTTGGCAGCAGAGAAATCAGTGAGTTTTCCGTTTATTTCAATGGGAGCAAAACCAGGCCTGCAATTCCTAACAACATCGTGTAGTTATAAAATACAGAAGAGTGAAGAAACAACTAGCAAAAAATAAACACAGAAACCACCCTTGTGTCAAGCAGGTCTGCCTGCAATTTTTTTTCCAAATGAATATAACCATTTTGACACTCTGGCTGCGACACGAGAAGCATTAACTCCCTTCCCCTTCCCTACCCCAAATCCTATTATTTCATCCCTAAACATCAGCGTGCCTTGATTTGATGCACGTAAGAATTATTCTCTAGAGCTGCTGAGCTGCTGATGAGAATGTGTCAGTGAATTCTTCCGCATTTTAGCTTCTTTCTTCAGATATGTAGAGATAGAGGGTGATTCAGAACACGTTGGGACTGGGTGGCCATGCTCCAAATGCAGCTACCTGACGTTAGGTGGGACAAATCCAGACTGACAGTTTTTCTTCAGATGTGGGCTCTGTTCCATGATCTCAGAGGTTGGGTTAGTCTATTTGGCTAATTTCTCATCTAGCCACTGCTCCTTTTCAAAATCATCTTCACCAAAGCTAGGGCCCAGATGGGTTATTCAGTACGGAGAGATGCAAAACAGAATAATGTGGATTGGGAGGAATCTCTGAGCTTCATCTGGCCCAATGCCCCAGTCAAAGCAGAGCTGACTTTGAAATCAGAGCACACTGCTCAGGGCCTTGGCCAATCAAGTTTTGAGTATCTCTGACTCTGGAGATTCCCCATCCTCTCTGGGTACTTTCTCAAGTGCTGAATTGTGCTCATGGTGAATTTCTTTCTTATGTCTCTTTAGAATTTCCCTTATTCTGGCTTGTGTTGGTTTCCTTGTGTGTCTTCACTGTCCACCTCTGAGAAGAGATGGACTTCAGCTTCTTCGTGTCCTCCCATCCGGTATTTGTAGACAGCAGTAAGGTATCCCCTGAGCTGTCTCTTCCCCATGCTGAACAAGCCAGGCTTGCTCAGCTTCTCCTCCTACGTTGTGTGCTCCAGCCCCAGACCACCTTGATAGCCCTCTGTCAATGTTTGCATTGTGTTTGGGGGCACAGAGCTGGCCACAGTTTTGTATGTGTGGCTACACCAGTGCTGAATAGTGGGGAAGGATCGCTCCCCTCACCTGCTAGCTTCAGTCTTGCTACAGCTCAGTACGAAGTTGTGAAGGGTGCACAGCTAATTTCTGTCCCTTGATGTCCACCAAGGTCCCAGGCTCTTTCCTGTAAAGCTGCTCCCAAACCAGCTGTCTCCCATACAGCATGGGGCTGCTCCATCCCAACACACCTGAATGGTGGAAAAGGCATGGAATATCCTGGTACGCAGGTGACCAGGGGGCTGGGAAGGGTAACGTCCCTCAGAGCATGAGGGACTGATATTTGGCTTCTCTGATCACCACAGCTTAATCTATATCAAGCTGGGGTTTTGACCTGGTGTGAAAAGGTGAAACAAAGGTGCAGAAACACTGTTAGTCACAAATTGTGTGGTTCCGTAGCAAAGCATGTCACATGCAAGTTTTGCAGCGGTCTTCGGGCTTCTTCCTTTTTCCACTAGAGGGACCCAAATGCAAATAAAAGGTCTAATTTATCAGCTGAGGAAAAGTGTGTGTGAGGTCAAGTATATTAGCGTTGAATGAAAGGCTGTATTTTCTCTCTCTTAGTGTTTGTGTTAGGGACCTGATTCACTGTTCATTGAGTTTGAGGCGGAAATACTCAGAGAATTCAAGTTAAGACCTGGGCTTCCTATTTCAGAACCAGTTTCCAAGGCTTGAATATCTCAAATGTTAATAGCTAAAATAGCTGCAAGCCGAAGACAAGCCTTGACCATTAGCCAGAGTGTGTCCTTTTGCGGGCAGTGTGTATTTTAGTTTCCATGTCAATTTTACCGGTGACCTCTCTCCTGTGGCTCCCTGACACTGCTCTTTTCTGCCAGATGACGGCAGAACATGATTTCTGTTTCAGCTGACTGAGGGGAGGGAGAGAAAAAAGTCACTGCTCGTCGCTGAGTGTTTGAAAGCTATTAGAAACAAAAGTGCAGAGGGATGGAGATCTGGATCTTCTATCCCAACCCTTTGGAAGAAAGGCAAAGGAAAGAACAGCTGAAGGGAAAAAGAGAGTAGCTAATGTTTTTTGAGTTTCATAGTGGAAAGAGCATAGGATTAACCCTTCATCCCCCCACCCAAACTTATCCACAACAAGATTCACTTACAAAGGCTGCTTTAACTTCAAAACAATGCTGATTAGCTTCCAGTCAGCTGAATAAATGTCCTGCCTGGAAAACCAAATCTGAACTAGGCACTGGGGGAAGATGAGACAAAATCTTTATTAAAAAGTGGAGTTTCCCCTTTTTTCTTACTTGGAAAAAAGAAATAGCTAAACACATGAGTGTGACTTAACCTTATGCACTCACTGGCTCTACCAAATCCCAGCCTTGAATATCTTCTAACTGCAGAAATGTTTAATAGAGGAACAAAGATTTACCACTGCCTGAGCTGCACAACCAGTCTGGCTGCAGAAAGCTGTGACCGTCTTCCAGCAGGACTGCTCAGGGTTTCCCCTTAGCACATGATCCTGCTTGGAAGCAGAGTTAGTTTCACTGGAGCAGGCTGGTACCAGAACACTCTGGGATAGCTGGGCTAGAGACCAGGGACCCAAGCAGGCAGGATAGGACGGGAGCAGGCAGCAGAACTTTTAAGCTCTGACTACTGGTACTGGTGGTTTGTTGTGTCCTTTGTGATTTGCTTTTCTGAATTGCCAGGCTCATATTTGCCCCTTTCTCACTCTTCTGTCACTGGCAGGTTTCCTCCTGTGCTCCTCCAGGAAGAGCCTCTCAACCCACCACTCAATTCTTTTCTGATCACCCCTTGTCAAGGCTAAAAGGGAAGGACATCAAAGGCTGACAGAAATAGGTCCTCTGGGCTCTGTTCTTCCTGTCTGCCATGTTATTAAAACCAACGCTCTTTCTGTACATCTTGGCAGGACAGAGAAGTTAACTCAGATGGGAACTACAGTCAAAGAAGAGGAGGGTGCTGGCCCTGAAACTGATGGTTCAGAGTCTGGAATGGGAGACAGGGAGGGGTGCTCAAACACATCTATCCTGTGGTCAGGCATGGGTCCTCCATGCTCATCTTCACCTGCCATGTTGTCCTTATCCATGGACAAACTCAGACTGAAGAGTGCTGGAGCTCTCTGAGAGAATACAGATGGACAGTGCCCTTGTGCAGCCCCTGCTCTTTGTGCTGGCACCCAGACCCCATCCCTGCATCGAGGAAGGACTGGTGGGGTGGCTGATTTACTTTGGGTTTAGGGGCAGACTTAACCAACAACAAAAGGTATTTTGGGTTTGCGCAGTTTTTGTAAGCTCCTGGAGCAAAGAAAGGTCTGATGTTCTTATGCTGGTGAGATTGTTAGGGCTTTTGCCAATAGAGGAATAACACCACTAGTTAACGTGATTAAACTGGAAATAATGCCAGCTGGTGACCTGGCCTCTGTACCCAGACCCACTGATCCTCCTTTTGTTTTCCTGCAGGTCTTTGTATTTCTCCCCTGCCTTATCATTACCTGTCCCCCACACTTCTCACATAATCTGCTGTTGACAGTTTTCTGTTAGGCATGATTTCCTGACCATCTTATGTATAACTTAGAGATGCTGTAAATTTGGAAATTTATATGGAGTTGTATGAACTGTGCTCTTGAGACACTTGAAAGAAAAACATTGAAACGAGCAATCTTGGCAGGAAAAGTACAATTGGAGAGCTGTAAGGCCAATCCATGAGAGGTAGTTAAAGCCAGTCAGTGTGAGTTCATTAAGATGAAACAGGCCCTCAGCTTTGTCACTGCTTGGGACTGAGCCATCAGTGACCGTAAGTGCTATGATGTGGACTTGGGTGGACGTTCGACAAGAAAACCCCCTAATTTGCAGCATATTCCTGCTTGAAGCTCACTAGTGTCTGGAAGCCAGGTGGGTTTGGAGGATCCCAAGCAGCCAGGGTTTTGCAGCAAACTGGCAGAACCGAAGCACCTTTGAGCGACAAGAGTGAACTTTCCTTTCAAGGCATGTCTGCCTTAAAACTAGCTCCTATCTCTGTTCATTTTTCAGTTTTTATTTCTGAAAGTGTGCTCATTTGCAGAAGAAACTGAACTCAGCAGTCACAGATGTACAGGCTGCCTGATTCCTCACCAGTAAAAACAAGCAAGTCATTAGTGGTTTTGGGATCAGGCTCATAGTCCCAACACCCCCAGTGCCCCCCCTACCAGTCTGCAGAGCAGCTTGGTATTGGAGCCAGTCTGGTACAGTCTGGTATTGGCACAGCCCGAGCTAGCACGCTAGGACTGGTCTTGCCTGACCTTACAGCAAAGTGTTTCCCTTGCAGCTGGACTGTCTCAGCTCCTGTCCTCAGCTGGTAAGTCCCTACTACCGCCTTTGTTAACCGAGGCCCGAGAAAGAGCAGAGGAAGTGATGGTGCTGGTGACTGTCTTTGTCTGTAGACTCCCGTTAGATACTGTGCACAGGAGAGCAGTCTCCAAAAGGGAAGAAGAAAACCTCCCCATTTTTAAAGAGAAAAAAAATCTTAAAAAGAGAGTTTTTCTTAGGTGCCATGACAGCCTTCACTGCACACAACCAGCCTGACATCTGTGCCCTTGCTGGGCCAATACAAACCCAGGTAGGATTATGGAAAGAGCCTGCATCTAATTCATTGGTCACCCATCACTGATCCTTGCTAAAGCAGAGCTGTCAGACATGCAAGAAAGACAATCTGAAGAACTCACCTGTTCACTCACCTGTGGGCCAGTTCTTATACACAAAAACATAGTTAGAGGCTGAGAGAGGTACTGGACATACAGGGTGAAAGCTGAGGTTGTGGCCTCCTATATAATGCAGAGTAATTTGACAAGGCAGAGCTCCCTCTGTGCTGGCGCCTGCCCTCCGCTCTGAACGTAACATCTGAGATACTATAACTCTAGCCTTCTGTAGCATCTGAGAAATTAAGCTGAAGATTTGTTGCTAATCCACTCAAAGGTTTCTGCTGAAAGCAGAGTGCACTGAGGTGTTTAAGGGCTTAGAAGTCTCGAGGCAAGTTATTCCTTGTTAGGTCCATGTTATGAGTTAAATCTTTGGAGTAATTTTCATGCCTGTGGTGAGATAGTCATGCTGCTGTTTCATTTGTGGGCTGTAGTGGGAAGTTCTCTAAGATTTGTAGGATAATTTACCTTTTTCTAAAAACTCTACATAATATTTCTTTGAGGGTTTAGTATGCCAACTTCAATGTACCTGTGACTGGTTTGATATTATGGAGCATTTCTGACATGGATAGGAGTGTGCTGGTTTTTTTAACAAAGATCTAGACTGCATCAGATGTCTTTTTACAGCAGGGAAGATTCAAATAAAGAGCAGCACCTCAAGACACTCTCAGGACAAAGACTTCAGCATTAAAGTTGAAGTAAAATTAAAGCATTAAAGTTAAACATTAAAGTTAGTAACACAAGCTCCATCATTAAGTGGCCCATCTTTCAGCAAATGTATGTCCTACGGTAAAGCTCATGATTTTCACAGTGGATGGTCTTCCATGAGGACAGCAAGACCACTTCTTGGGGGAGGTAGATGAACCTAGAAGTAAGCAAGCAGGAATCACTACATTAATATTTTCTAACGTTCATCAAAATAAAACTTTTTATTTATAATGTTGTCAATTGCCAAGTGCTTGTATTGGTTTCTATTTAATGTGGTTACTAGTATTTTCTGTTTTTCAAGGGTCAGCAAGTGAAAAAGGAATCTTTAATTTCTCTTTTGTTGAAACCAATTTTGAACTCTCTCTTGATCTCACTGAGAATAGGCTGGGGCGAATATTAATTCCATGTGATAAATAAGTAAAAGAAGAGTGTTATGAAAGAAAATGGTTTTTTGATCTGGTATTGTTTTGGAGCTCTGACAGAAAATAGTAAATGGCAACTGATGCGCAGAGGTCAGGATCATTGTATATGCTACTCATTATATTCCATATTACCAACTGAAAGCACAATGGTATTCCTGTTCTTGAGATCCTTTGTACCTAGTGCTATTTGTAGACAATGAAAAATTATTGCAGCTTTTCATAACTGAATGCCAGGAGAGATATCAGAAATTTTCATTTTGTTGCTGCTTTAGATTACAGAACAAAATTAGTTGCATATGTAATAAGGCTACTGATGCCATGAGAAAATGATTTGTGACTCATGAGAAAACTTCTTAGCCAAAAATATACAAAGCTAATTGGGAAATGATTTTTTTTTTTTTCTCCTATGTGGCAAGACATGTCAGCCATATATTTCTCACCACATAACTGGCAGAAAAATAAAGCAATTTTATAGTCTTGCATTGTGCTACAATATGTTGGTTATTGTAAACCTTTGCAATCACCCAATTACAAGGTACCAAAGAGAAATGAGATTCAACAACAATATTTCAGGATTCTACTCAGCTCGTAAGTACCTTCAAAGCTTTGAAAGTATCCCAGTTTTCACACCCACCCATCTATTACTGTTTCCCTCTGACAAGGTCAAGCGAAAAGCAGTAGGTTCTACTCAAATGTGTTAGGTTTAACTCTGCATGCTTAGATAGACTCAGCATTGCACATCCACTGCCTACTTGTCCAGAAATTTCCAAACCTAGTCATTAAATTACTTTAAAAGTACTAATCTTCTAACCCAGACATTGGCAGATGCATTTCTCATATTTCAGTAGAGTAAATACAGTCTAATCTACCTCTTTGTGACAGATGACCTCTTAAAGCTGGAGGAAGTACCAGCTCAGTGTTAATGTTGCCAGTCTTCGGCTGATGCAGGAGGCATTCTCTTTCCTCCAATCTAGGAAGTGTGTTTGGGTTGTTAAAGTTGTTCCTGGCATTGCAATGCTTTCCTACCCGGCATAATGTCATGTTCTTTCATCAGGAGGGTATTCTGATGATTAGCACCATAGAAATGTGAATAACAAGTAAATAAGATCTGTATGATGTGTCACAGTGAAAGTTCAGAATTTAATGAGATTTTAATAATTTAAGTTTACAATAAAACTAGTCAGTTTGACAGTTACTGCCAACTGCAGTGACATAGCAGGCTTGAAGTCCTCAAGATCATCTGTTCCAAAATTCAAACCATGTTTTCTCATATTAGGATAGACATACATAATTATTTAAACTCACAGTAATAAAGCTCTAGTTCTCTGGGCTGGTTGACAAAAGATCCATAATAAAGGAGAACTAATCCATCTTGGTATAGAGATAGCTAGCAGAAAAAGATTATACCCTATCATATATTATTTCTTTCACAGAATCCTCGCTACATGCAGTGCATAGGGTGAGAAATGTTAATTGAGATGGTGTGGGACTCAGGCTATTATCTGTAGGGTCCCAGCCTCATTAACTGCAAAATTTGGAAGGTGTGTAGGGAGCAAATAAAGGGATTTCAGAAAGAGAAAGTGTGGCCTAATGTTCAGTGCAGTTGAATACCACCCTGAAGATCTGGATTCTTGCCTAGCCTCTGAGCTCCCATGAGACAGGGAACCGAGCTTTCCACGGGGCGGGGAAGTGGCCCCGCCGTTGTGTAAGAGCTGGCTGGTTGTTTGTCAGGAGATGGGATCCTGGGGCTCAGGTCTTCCTGCTGCTTGAGAAAACTGAAGTTTGCACTTTCCTGATCCCAGGGTGACGGGATACAGAAGGTGAGAAGGTGTCACTGGGGTCACTTTCTGGTGTTATCTATGGTGTCAGGGCAGAAAGACTGCTTGTGTCAGTGCCATGGATCCAGAGAGCATCCATGTTGCTGCCCCTGCATCAGGCCAGGAATAAAACACTGGGAGCAGTGTTTAGATAGGGCTAACAGTTCATGATGCCCAAGTCTGGGCAGATCCTTGCTTGGAGTGCAGGTTTTCTGCACTGCTTTTTGGGGTGTCTCACTACTGACTCGTGAGTCATCTCTCACCTGAGAGAGCAGGACAGGCACACTCGAAGGTTGATCATTGGAAACATTCAAAAAACCCTCTTTTCTCTGAATTCTGCTTCATTTATCTAAGTGGAAAGTGAGCTCCTCAGATTGAATATTAATTAGGCCAAATAAATGCAAACCAGAAGGGAAACAAAAAAAGAACTGCTAGTAAGGATCACCCACCAGTCTGTGGTTGGATAATATGTTTGGAGAGCATTGCTCTCTTAAAAGAGTTAATGAAAGACACCAAGACATAATTCGTGCCTGTGCCTGTGTACTGAGCAGTTAGCAAGTCCCTGCTATGATTTATTCAGGAAAATCTATGGGAGGAGGGAAAGGGGAAAAAAGAAAGAGCAGCCCAAACTTGTGGTGCCAGAGCTTTTATGCCTTCATATCAGCTCCAGGAGTTTTCTGGCTGCCACTTGTAAAATTCTTTGGATACCCCCTGATGTTTCTTTCCCCTCAGCCTAGCATCCTGAACCTTGCACTTAGCCATTTTACCATGTCCTACTTCTGCCTCAACTTCACATCCTCTCTTCTGACCTCCATCCACCTCCACGATAGACCAGGCTTCCTTAAACAGAAGGGCCAGGTGCTGTTTTCCTTTGATTAACACCTTTTCCTGTGACCCTGTGTGTCCAGCTGAGCTCAGGTGTCACCTCATTCTGGCTTCCTGGGGACATTCCTTCTCCAAGAGCCAATATCCTCCATGAAAACTGATTCAGTTTGCCTTTAATTAGGCACCCGCCAGCTGGTGAAGTGAATTGTTCAACCAAGTATGTTGTCAGGAGCTCTCTCCAGGGACCCACAGACAGCTCCTGAGAGGCACCTGATACTTCAGGGAATTGCTCCCGGTTTCCATGTGCCTGTCCGCTGTTGGTCCTATATTACATCTGCAAGCACTTTGCAGATGTCTCACATGTTCCATGGCAACTCCCTTTAGCAAAAGATCCCTATTTGTAGTCAGCTGAACTTGGGTCTACATGTTGGCTGATCCTACAGCAGTGCTGCAGGATCCTGGTCTCCAGCTCTGCCACAGCTCTGCCACAGCCCTGCCCTGCCCAGACATGGGACCCGCTGAGCCCATTCCCATCCCTATGGCCCTGCCCAGCCATTCCAGAGCTGTGTCTGACACTGGTTTACCTCACTGGTCCTGGTCCTGACCCCAGCCTATGGCCTGATATCCCAACATGGCCTTGGCCCCATGGAGGTGCACGATGCCTGGGGCTGTGGTTTGATCCCAACTTTTCCCCCCAACCTTCCTCGGTTAAAGTCTTTGCTAATGAGTTTTTGCATGCCCTCTGTCTGGTTGGTTTAATCTAGTGGTGGGTCCATGTGACAATGAAAATACACTGTACTATGAACGGCCACACTGGAAGTGTTGGCCTCAAGACAAGTATCACAAGCAGCTTTAATCTGAAATCACACTCAATGGGGCTGCATGGCAGCCAAAATGGAGATAAACCAAGCAAGTTTTGAAAAAAAATGGAGGCATTTCAAATACAGCAGCTGATTTATTATTACTCATCTTCTATGCACTTCATTGAACAGATTTTTCTGTTTGTGAATTCTGTTTCAAATATTTTTCTAATACTGGGAAACAGGCCTGACCCAATCCTTATATTCCAACATTCCGACAATTTTAGCAGTATTATGAATCTACATCTAATTTTTAGTTTTCCAAAAGACCCCATCTTTCCAGTGGGATAAGGCAGTATCCCAGATCCATACACTTCTTAATCTTGAAGTGTTCCAAACTTTGAGCCAGCTGTGAATGTGACTAACTTACAGCATAAACCTTTCTTTTTTCTTTTTTTTTTCTTTTTTTTTTCTTTTTTATTTTCTTTTTCTTTGTGTATCTGTATGAAAACAGTCAAATGAGGTATAATGAATTTAACATGTTTCTGCAAGGAAAAGGGACACTGCCAGGTGCACGCTGGATTCCTTCTCCAGCTAAAAAGCTCTGGTCCTCCACCCCTCTGGGTAGGATTAAGTCAAGGTGGAGGGTAGGGCTTCATAACAAGTACTCTCAAGTACTCCAGATGTCTCAGTGGATCTACAAAACATCATCCTAGAAGAGACTCATTCTGTTCTGGAGTGGTGCCTGAAGGTCATGTGGGATCTCCTCGGGCATTTCTAATGGTGCCAAACCAAGTCCTAGATCATTACTGACTGAAACTCAGATATCTAGTACCCACGTAGTCGTACGGGAACATTTGTCTCTAGGTGTCTCAGTTTGGAGCTGAATGTCCCCATTTGTGCTAAATTAAATGGATTAGCAGGGCACAGACTGGACCACCTTGGTGTGATGCTGCACGGAAAATGTCCAAGGGAACAGCCCAGCTGTGGAGGGGAGCCTGTGGGAGTCCCACACTCTGCACAGGAGACTTGACGGACCTGTAATTCATTGTTGTCTGGTACGAGATGCTATTTGAATATGGGCTGTTGCAACCACTTAAGGAAACTGTAATGTGAGTCCAGGCCAAGCAGAAAAATCAAGTGATGTTCAGATGAAATTGATAAACCATTGAATTGTCTCTTCCTGCATCTTTAATGAGTGGAGCTTAACAAATATTTTTTTAATGGGAAACATATCCATGCATTGCACACAGCTCTGAAAATTGTCAGACTGGAGGCCAAGCAAAATAAGTTTTAGGATTTTCTCAGCACCATAATTGTGTTATTACATTGTATGATTGAAATTGGGCTGAGATATTAATTCTGCTCTCCAGCATTAAAAAAAGGAGGAAGTATTTCTTCTTTAATTGACAGCTAAAATTTCATTCATGGGGTATTAGCAGAATTAGCTTTTTGCCTACTGAACTTTCTTCTGTGTTTCTGATAATGTGTTTTAACTTTGGCACTAGGGAACTCTTTTATTTGTGAAACACTAATTTGTATCAAGCAGAGAGGAGGAAAAAATCACTTATGGGAGACAGGGAAGAACTGCAGTATTTTTAAACTGAAGGGACGAATCTTCTGTTTAAACACTCCAACTCATCTATGTCTATCCTACCTGAAAATCCATTTTGAAAAAAAATCTCTGACCCCTGCAATGAATATTTGGAACCCTCACAAAATGCTTTTAAAGGTTACTGTCATTGTATGCTCCCCTTGCTACCAGATTCACCTGTTTGCAGGTTGTTTTCAGGATTACAAGTCTGGGATGTGATGGGATGGGGAGCTAAACCTGTTCAGGACTTACCTAAAATCAATGTCTGGAGGTCACTGCTGGATTGACACATAAGTCTTACCAGCAAGAAACACTTTCCTCTGTGAACTTCATTTAGTGTATCAATTTAGTATTATAATCATTACTGTCTTCATCTAGACACAAAAACCTTTTTTTTGCCATTTAGACACAAAACCCATGTTTGCAGTTTTGCTTTGTCCCATGAGGGGAAAAAAAACCCGTAAATGGCAGAGAAATTTTCTCTTTCTGGCAAGTTACAGGAGTAAGCTGGGGTCTCTGATAGATGTCATGTGGATCTTCAGAAATTTGGAGAATGCTGGCAAAGATTTTTGTGACCATTTCATACCATTTCAGCCGTGGCAGGAGGGTCAAAGGACCTAAACCAAGCATGGATAGTTCTCATCTCTCAGGCACAAGAGTTGTGGGAGAACTTGAATTTTCCTCCACTCCGTTGCCTTGATTGATGGTTCTGAAGGTTGGCCAGAGAAGTCCTTCTGCCATGGGCAAGGGATGGAGATTCTTTCTCACAATTGATGCCATGGTGTTCATGAGTTCAGTGGGGAACATGTATTCACTCCTGAAAGTTATTTGCAACATGCTGAGATTATTGTATGATTTCCTAAGTGCTGCAAATTGCTCTGAAGACAGAAACCCCAACTGTCTCTTCCACCCTTGGAGAGAGATTAACCTGGACCATCAAAGCAAAATTACTGAGCTTCTTGGCTAATCCTGTCGCCAGACTGGTTCCTTATGTTAAATATGAAAGCTGTTGCTGATTGTTTCTATTTCTCACTCTTCCTCATTTTTATAAATTGTCCATTAAAAGGAAAAAAAGAAACCCAACACAAATGCATCACACTGATTTCCAGCACACTGGCTAGGGATAGTAGAGAAAGGTACTGACAAGTTGTAGAGCATCTGTTCTTGTTTACAGAGTGCTCAATTGCAGATGAATAGCTTGCCAGAAAACATGAACTAAAATTTGTACAACTGAACAATCCTAGAAAAAAACCACATCATCTTTGTTGTTGTTACTCATCCCAATATACTGTAGAGGTGAAACAGAGCTTGAGGTTCGTTTACCATTTGGTGTCCCTATTCTTTTCCTTTAGCAGAGGTGGAGGGAAATAATTTATCAAGCACTGGAAAGTAATGTTTACAAGGTAAGCATCTGAACTTGCTGTGCAGGTGAGCAAAGAACAAGCCTTGTATCTGATGGGTCATTTACCAGACTAAAACATCTCAGCTCTGACCCTGTCTAGGTGGTGTGAGTGCTTTTGAGGAGGTGCAGGGCTATGTTCTTCATCGCTCTTGGACAATTAAGATATCCTGAGGTATATTGCAGTGGACATCAGTTCAGGCCTTAATTCAAGAAGCATGTCGTGTCTCACTGCATTTTGCTTTGTTGTGTGGCCCCTGTTTAGTTTAGTGAAGAAATGTGCTACGGTGTGCAGGACTGAAAATGGAAAAAGAAATTTTTGAGTTACAGGATTTTTGTATGAGGTATCAACATCCAAATTTCATTAACTAAAAGCAGTTTTTCTGCTTCTCAATCAGAATGAGAAACCAAGAGTTTCTAGTAACATCACTGGGAGTTGCTGAGCTTTGCTATTTAGGTGTATTGAAGTGAATTAGGAGTTTCTTTCCAGTCAACCTTTTCTGAGAGAAATGCTGACAATGGCTCTTCGCAGTGAAACATCACCACAGAAGGACAAGCCAAATCCTTGCAGTACTTCCCATGTCTTATCCTGAAACATTTCTTTCCTTATTTTCTGTTTGTGGTTAAACAGCTGCCAGGCTTTACCAAAGAAGCAACCGCCAGTTAATGCAAGGTTACATGATATATGTTTAAGTGCCTGGGGGGTCTTTTTTACAGTGAAGGTCATTGAAATGCAAGACATCATATCTGGTTACAGAATAGCTCTGAATGTATATTAGTTGTTCCCCAAGACAATGAACAAGCAACAGCTGGTGTAGTTTTAAAATGGACATAGACATTTATCTACCCCTTAAGTTTGGAGCGCAAAGCTGAGTGAAAAGCCCTGCATCATTGTGTAGTATTAATTCATACAAATAATATTTAAATATCATACTTATTTTCATTAAATGCACATTGACATTGAAACAGTGAGGTTCTGACTCGAGTAAGGGAAAAACATCTGCAGCACGAGGATGGTCAGATGTGGGAGCAAGTTGCTCAGAGAGGCTGTGCCATCTCTGTCTTGGAAGGCTTTTAAAGACCCAATTGGATAAAGCACTGGCCTTCTGAAGGTCCCTGCTTTGAGCAGAAGGTTGGGCTAGAGACTTGCTAAGGACCCTTCCAACACGAATTCTCCTATAAATCTATGATCCTACATTCTTTGATAGTGCATTAAGGTTTCAGTCAAGCAGGTCTATTTGTGCTAGTGCTGTCAAATATCATCCACAGAGCACTAAGATTTATTGCTCTTACACAGACAGACCATTAGGGTTAGTGGTTCTGACCTGGCATGCTAGAGGGCTTCCTGGAGAAAAGGGTGTTCAGACTGTTGCCATTGGCAAAGCCTGGGTCTTAGTTGACCTTCTGGTAATGGATTGGAGAATTGTAATAGAACAATAACATGAAGAAGGGAGATGGTCTTCTTGGTGGTGTTGTGAAAGGACTCCCAGAAATAATAAAATGTGTCTGAATATAGCAGAAAAAAAATCTTGTTGGCCTCTTATTCCTAGGAAAAGGATCCCAGTGTTATCTGAGGATAAATATCAGGCCTCAATAAAACCCTCGAGTGATGCCAACGTGTCCTGTCAGAAATAAGCCACCAAAGCGATAGACAAAGATACCTCCGGCAAACCCTAGACTCTATTGGTTGAGGTGGTTTTTTTTGTTCACTTGGTTTTTCCAAAGCATCTTTTTAGCAGATTAGAGAATAATTTATCATCCTCAGATGGTTCCATTTTTCTCACAGTTTCCGCATGCTCCTGTCAATTCCTAAGATGTGATTTTCTTTAGTATTTGCAGTTTCCAGACTAAACGCCTTGATATGATAATTCTGAAAGCCTTGCTTCAGTGATAATACCAAGGTGTGCAGTATGCTGAGAAGGTCTCCCTGTGATGTATATTCTTGCTTGGACCTTGTGTTGCCATGCTGTGCTCAGCAACGGACAGCTAATACAAGAAAGATGCCTATGTGGGGGCACTGCAGAAGACGTAGTAGTTATGATTCCCTGTTCTACATGATCCCCTTTTTTTGGAGAGGTCACAAACCCTTCCTGCTCTCTTTCTAGCTGCACAACACTGCTCACTGTCATTATCATTATTATCATAATTATTATGTTCAAAATTATTGTAGTTTAGTTATTAATTTGTTATCTCAACCCATCACTCTCTTTTCCCTTTACCCCTTTAATTCTCTCTCATTCCAGGGAGAGGGGAGAGTGAGCGAGTGGCTGTGTGGTGTTTCACTCCCAGACAGGTTCAAAAAAACAGTGGTTTGAGAGCTGAGGAGCACGGCTGCCTGCCCACAGCCTCACCACCACCAGCTTCAGAGAATTCCCTTCTGATGTGCTTGTGCTGCTTTCAGACCCACACTCGTCCTGGTCAGGGGTGTTTCCACTGCCTCACATGGTCCTGTCCCCAGAGTATCTGCACTGCAGTGGAAACACAGATCCAGTATGGGAATGTTGCTACTGGGGACACTTTTTTTTTTGCTGTAATTTAGGGGATAAACCGATGTCCAAAGTGTCTCAGTAACATTGGTTCATCAGTTGCACAGTCTGTGAGCAGTCTGTGTTGCTCCTAAGTGCCTGCTAACAATAAATACCTGATTGATTTTTTTACTGGCTTTTGCAGGATACACTTAGCCTTAAAAATACATGATGCTATCCCTTTTTCCAGTTATCCTGCTTTGAATTCACCACCGACCTTGGACACAAGTAATGCATATAGTTCTTAGATTTCATTCCAGATTCTGGTCATTTACTTTGACCGACTTCAGTTTTTTTTGAAAACGAAGGTCACCAAATCAAAACCATATCTGTGTACATTAAAATCCCTCAAGCACTGAGTTGACTGCCAGGCTGGCTATGAGAACAGCACTGGTCTTTGCAGTTAACTGGACAGTTTCTTCCTCACTGATGCTTTTCC
This sequence comes from Pterocles gutturalis, assembly GCF_000699245.1. Taxonomy (NCBI): domain Eukaryota; kingdom Metazoa; phylum Chordata; class Aves; order Pterocliformes; family Pteroclidae; genus Pterocles; species Pterocles gutturalis. Next base: position 41,040 of record NW_010129398.1, on the reverse strand, counting down.
AGAAGAGTATTAGCACAATGGAACATGTGTTGCTGAAATGCATAAACACTAAGCACCAGATGCAATGGGATTGCTCGATTTTTCTCTCCCTCAAAGTGCCCAGATGAGTTCAGAGTGGGATCCAGTAGTTTAATTTGTGATATCTTTAAGATCACTGCAACAACTCAAAAGCTGTGGACAGAGGCAAATAACATTTTGTAGTATATGTATTGAATGGTAATGCAACACAGAGAAATCTATAAAGAAGGGAGGAAATAATATTCCTTGTCTGGGAAGGTACTGAACTGAATTTTAAACCAGAGAACCAGACATGGTTGAGACTGAGAAGGGAAGAGGGAGAGTTCACCCGACTTTCTCCTTAAGAAATTAATTACTGGTGAGACCACAAAATATCCTTCCAGTTTTCTGTCCTTCTTATCTCCCTTTACAAGTAGACATGCTTACATTTTGTTGGTGTCCCGTCCTGTGTTTGGAAGTATTGCCTGTGATGAAGGTTTACATAAGATTCTTCTATTTTTCTTCCCAGAGGACGAGTTGTTCTTGCATGTGAAATCAGTGCCAGAAAGTCCTACCCCCTGATTGCTTCTAGTACATGGAGAGTAATAGGACACTGAGACAGTGAAGCTGTTTCTACTCTTTGTTAGGCAGCAGTTTCCCTTCATATACCACCATCGCTGTTGAATAGCATGGAATGAGAAAAGGTTCAGTCTCTGTAATGAAGTCAATAGCTCCTCATCTGAAGAATAAGAGGGATTTCAGCCAAGAGTGCAGAATGGCTTGCTTTCTCTTCATTTCTCATTTTAGTTTTTACTTCGTGTTCCTCAACACATACATTACCCTTTTTTTTTTTGCAGTCACTGGGGAATAAATTAGTCCAAGATCCTGCTTACAACTACTTCACCACTTATACCATTTCTAATCAACCTATACTTAACATGTAACCTATACCCCTTCTGAATTCGTCATAAAGATTTCCATGGGAATTGTGTTCTCCAGACCAGATTCTGCTTTTCTATTTCAGCATAAAACCACAGCACTTCCACTGTAACCCTACCATTTTTATCTCCATCCACATCTATGAAATTTGTGATTGCCTGGAAGTATTCTGGATTTGCACTGGAATAACTAATAAGTTGAATATAGCTGTAAACAAATCTATCATGAAGATTTACTGCACCAAATAACCTCAGTGGTTATAAATCTTTTAAATTTTGGGTAAAGTGAATTTATATTCTGATGCTGGTTTGAAGGCACACACTTGGAAGTTAGTTTCAAATATATTTCGGGGTTACTGTTAGGTAGATTTTCCTTATTATTCTTTGACCATAATAAGAAGGCTAAAATTGGGTCTTCTGAATTTCATGTGATAAATACGATTGCATAGAAACTTTAACTTTGAACAGAGTGGGGCCTTCTTGCAGTAAGAGGAAGCAGAAGTTACAGGTGATGACAGATGAGGACATTCAGAGAGATTCTGGCACTGTCATTCCTCAAAAGATCTAATTATCTGGATCAAATGGTTAAACCTCCCTGAAATGTCCAACAAAATTGTCACCCAGAGGAACTGCAGATATCTGCTGATTAATTAGGCAAAACTATTCCCTACCAATTTTTCACATAAATGCACTCAGCTAAAGTCAGATTCAGTCAGACTAATTCAGTTAGGCATATTTTAAGAGTAATACCTATGTTTTAAAAGGTTACAATTTTCTCAACAGCCTGAGGAAAGCGTTGGACAACAGAATAATCACTCTGATTTTTGTACAAGGTAGAGTCAGATATATTAGTTTGTAGTAATTTTACATTTGTTTTAATTGCTGGTCTCTTTTAGGACCAAGGGTGTTCTGGGATACCCTCGTCCTTTGTGTGTAATTTTGGGAAAGTGAGTTCCTATAGACCTGGTCAGTTATTGTGTTTTCAGAAGATATAATGAACTATTTCTAGTGAAGGTGATGGGCTGAAAGCCCTCTTTGGCCCCAGCTCTGTGGGAGCAGCATGGTTTCCGTGTCCTATGATCTTACTCTGGAGGGATTGTCTCCAGCATTTGACTCTGACCCTGCCATCATGCTGTGCTTGCTGTTTCTTTAAGACACATAAAATCGTAGAATCATGGAATGGTTTTGGTTGGAAGGGACCTTAAAGATCATTGAGTTCCAACCTTCCACTAGCCCAGGTTGCTCAAAGCCTTATCCAGCCTGGCCTTGAACACCTCCAGGGATGGGGCATCCACATCTTTCCTGGGCAATCTGTTCCAGTGCCTCACCACCCTCAGTAAAAAATTTTTTCCTTATATCTAAGGAAGAAATTTCTTACTGTGAGGGTGCTGAGGCATCTGGAGTTTGGGAGCAAGGCCTTGCTGCATAAAGCCTGATCCTCCAAGACACAAACACTCTGCCCTTAAGGACGTACATGCTTTAACTTATACAACATTTTTGGTCCTGTTGATGCCACATGAATAAAATGTAAACATGTATTTAGGCATTTTCCTGGATCTGGCTCAGAATGTTCAGACTTTGAAAGACTGAACTCATTTTCTATCACTTGTGAATCACCATGCTCATAGCTGGTACAGCTTAAGCTGTGGTGATCCTCAGTCTCTGGCATGAGTCACTCAGAGGTGAGGTCTGTGAGAATGATGTGGACTTTGGAAACTTAATGCCCTGGGAGGACAGTCACACTTTATTCCTCCACCTGTATCGCACTGATCATCATGGTGTTTGAGACCACACATGGGTTTTGCACAGACTACTTGAAGAGTCAGAAAAATGCAGTGGTCAGGGCTGAGTTTTCTCCAGCGGTGTCATGGTGCTGTGGTGTTGAACAACATAGTGTCTTGCTGTCACCCTCAGAGCTGCCCAGCAGCATGGCCAGGCATTAAACCTCCTCACTCCACAGTGTGTGGGAGGAGCACTTGACTTGACATTGGATCTCATGGTAATGAAGGAGTATTCTCCTCACTGAGGAGAAAAGGTCTGGATGAACCTGAGACTGACATGTGACAAATGCGTATTTGAAACTTCTTTCCATTTATTTGTCTGTTATTTTATAATAAGATGGCCAGATAATGACCCAAGAACACTTCTTTTCAAGTCCAGACATAGTTTGCAAATATAGCTCTCTGACTGAAAAGATTTGGGCACCCCCAACTTTCCTATATCTACCAGCAATAACTCTCCTTCCACTTTCTTGAGGAAATATCCTCCTTTGCAGCAAGGTGGCTGGAACTCAAAAATCTTTCCTAAAGCTCCCTGTCCCTCACAGCTTCTGGTTTTCAGCTACAGGTGAAGTATTCTGGTCACCCCAAATCCAGGACATGTAAACCTGGCATCTAAATCCCCATTTTCTGCTCAATTTCTCTCTAGTGTTGGAGGTTCCTGTGCTGAATTGAAGGAGTTAGTTTACTGTGACATCTAGGCTCAAACCACTAGTCCACAGGCTATGGAGGGATGTGTATCTAAACTGCTTTGCTTGAAAGGAGTCTTGGGAAATATCTGCATATCCCAGAACAAGATGGGCTGTGATATGAATGAAGGCAATATGAACCATAACTGAATGCAAATTGTATTTGAAAACTGACTGTCAAGGGGATGTCCTAGAAAACTCTGAAAGAAGTCCAAAGTTTACCATTTGGTCATTAGCAGAAATTATTTGAAAGCACAATCTAAGCACAGTCCTAAAAATGGTTAAAGTGCTTTTAAAGTTCCCGTCTCTGACATGGCTTGGAGGGAGCAATAAAATTAGACTCCTGGAAATGAGGAGGTGACCTGTACGAAGCTTGCTTTGAAAGTCTGGGGCAATAGGAGTTAGTTCCTGAGAATATATTTTAAACAGATCCTACCCCTAAATTTGTGTTTCCTGGTAAAAAAAAAAAAAGCTGGGAGAATTGAGTTGGATTTACAGCAAAATTGTGTGCTGATGTAGTTTAAGCTCCTGAGGGCAAAACTATCTTTGTAAATCCACTTCTGCAGAAACAACTTCTTAGTGCTCCATTGTTGTTATTAAAGCGTGATTGCCTTGTATGCTGTTAATAAAGTTTCAAAAAGGTACAATAATCAGGTTATTATTGTACTAGATTAGAAGACTAGAAAGAAATAGTTGTATGTTTGCTTGTGCATGAAAATATTCTTTTCCGAAAACCTTGCAACTAATCTTTTTAGCCATGGCAGGAATAGGCAGAACTGTAGCCTTGAATCAGTACCTGTGGGGGATGATGACTAACAGACTCAATGGAGTTTTTTGTTTGGAGGGGAACACTTAAACTTTTGGAGTTGGTACCAGCTGTTCCTTTGAACAATGCTGTACTTATGATTCAGGCCAGGGCAGTTGTGTTGTAAGCAAGCAAAACTGATTATTTCCCTTCATATGCTTACTAAAAAAATATTTAAAAAAATGGAAAGAAACTTTAGGTGGGCCTGAAAGATAGAGGAGCCTCTAAAGTACTTGTGAATCAGTTTTCCTGGTATAACTGCATCCACATGTGAATTTATTGAAAACACATGTGACTTTGATAAAAGATTACATTTAAAGAAGGGGCTAGAACTGGGCTACAGACAACAGGGTACTGTGTTTCATCAAACACTGAGCTACACATTTTCAAATGTTTCATGTTAAGAGAAAATGTTTAGATGATTTTAAACAGTGCACAACTCCATTTCCATTGGCTTGCTTATCACAGACCCCTTATGAGTGTTTCTGTTACAGAATAATCCACCAAGGCCATTCATCTGGTTGCTTGCTTGGGGGAAGAAAATCAAGTTACAATATGTTTACTCTAAGGAATGGTATTATGTATTTGTAAGGTTTAGAGCTGGGTGAGCCATCTGGGGAGAAGAAACAGCAAGCACAAAACTTGCCTGAGATTCATTATCATCATCAGCTTGCCCTGCATTTTCACTATATGAACTGATAATAACTACTATGTGGTGCAAGTCATATTAACCACATCTCTAAGAGAAGCTGATATGAATTCAGACAATTACATATTTAAAAACAGCTGTGATACTTTCAAAGTAATTAATAGACAATAGAGAACATGATCCAATTCTTGGAAAAAAGAGAATGTTCCAGATAACCAAAACTTAGGTTGTGAAAACTGCACTGTACATTGCATATTAGGGTTTAAAATGCACTGTGTTTTTACAACACAAAAAAAAGTAGTCTCGGGGCTGGATTCAGCTTTCCTTGTGTAGGCAGAGTGTATTATATATAGCTAGATTCCTCATGGATTGAATCCTCTGTGAATTCAAAGTCTCTCTCCTGCCATTCTGACTTTCATAATGAAGCTTAAAGTCAAACTCTACCCGAGACCTTTGGTCTATTATTGGTCCAGACAGGTCAGGTTCTGTAAGTAATAGCTACAGGAATAAAGCTTGAAATACATCTTTGTCTTTGACTTCTACATCCCAGTCATGAAGTGTTTCTTGCTGGGGGCAGTGGTGTTAAGTGGTCTGTAACGAGGCCTGAACTCCTGACTTTAGTAATGCTGCTTTGCTACTGTGCCCTACTGACAGTGATGTGTGTGAACATTTTACTCCAGAAATGCAAGATTATTTTAGATTCATGAACAACAGTGAATGCCTGTCAAAATCAATAGGAAATCTCATTCTTTTCTGTACTGTGTTTGGCAATTTATTCTATCTCCAGGAACTAATTCCCACAAACTGAAAAAGCTCTAACGATCATAAGATGCAGCAACACCTCAGTGTCCTAGGCAGCCTGTTCTTTGTTTAATGGAGGTGAACCATTGTCCAAAGTCTTCATAAGTGGAGGATCTTTGCCACCTTTAGATATTGCTAGATGCAACTGTTAGCAGAGGAACTGCTTACAATAGGGTGCTATCCTTAAGCCAGAGGTAAGGTCCCTAAATACAGAAGTCCCATCTGAGGCAGGAGTGACTAGAATATGACTGAAACTTTTTTCTTGGATTTAATACTTTTTCAGGTGGTGAAAAACAATCAAGCTATTTTTCAAAAAGGAAGGAATTAAACAATGAAGACCAGTTTTGTCCTCATAGATTTGGAAAAAATCAGATCCAGCTGTGAAAGGACCATGTCAGCGTCCCAACAGAGCTCTAGACTGCCAGGGAACCAAGCAGATCTCACTCACCTGCCTTTGTGTTTTACCCAGTTAGTTGCCCATCGACCACGTGGAGAAGGCTGAGGTCTAATCAACACCAAGGTGGATTCTTTGCGGAGATGACTAAATGGTCAAAGGGACTTCATAGGATGGGTCATGGCAATGGACTATAAAAAAGACAACTGTCATACTCATCTTCTGGTCTAAGCTCTATAGTCAAGCTACTGTTGATACCACCTAACTAATATTAAGCAGAGGCTGCTCTCTCTGATTATCCGATAGCAGTCAAGTGACACCGTTGTGGGTGCCCCCTGTAGGTATCTGCTTCACTAAATTACTGCCTCATCTAGTTGGGGGTAAGTACCTTTCTGTGAACTGGACCTGCCTGGATCCTGTAATCCACACAACAATGCATGGTAGCTACATTTCCTAGGGATATGTGTTTTGAGGGTAAGTGCTGTTGTAGATTCTCTGCTGTTTAGTAAGGCTGGAGCTCATAATGCCACTGTTTCCATAGTAGAGATTGTTTCAATAGAGCTGGCTGTCTAGTCACATGAATGCTGTAGGACTGTAACGGTTTTGAGATTTCTTTGCTTCTGTGCAATCTGGGTTTTAGGCTCAAAAGTTATTAAGGAGAATAGATGACGATATCATAGCATAAATTAGTCTAAAATAATTGTTGCCTAAATTAGGTGAAATACGATGAGAAATGCTGCAAAGCACTGATAGCTGGTTTGTGAACATTTGATTTCCAGTAAGAAATGTGACGCAAATGTAGGTAACTGAGAGATTTGCAGCAAGAAGAAGATAACTTTCAAGTCCTGAATTTCAGCTTTCCTCTGAGCTGGAGGAAGGGAACTGTCCACGTATGTGGCACTTGATAAATTACTGCCTTCTGTTTATTACACCATTTTTGTTTTCAGAAAATGTGGTTTGTGATTATTTGTTTTGGATAACAGAGTAATCCCTGTCTCTTGAAAGCCTCCAAAGTGTTTACCATTAACGAACATAATGTTCATTAGAGGTCCTTCTTCAAATGCAGGGTGAACATTGCTGTTTTCCATTGCCAAATTAAGATACTGTCTTCAGAGCCCCAATTTCTTTCACAGTGTGCTTCCTTGGTCTGGTGGGCTTGAGGGAGTTAATTTTCATACCTAAATAAATAAATAAAGTATAACAGGCATTCATAAAAGGTATAGAAGCAATTAAAAGTATATTAGACATTGTCATCACACACTTCTCCTTAAAAGCATGGAAACAAGGGGAGGGACTTGTGTGTTATTTACATTATCACTGTGTGTATTAACATCATAGTGCTGACTTTGTCCGATTGGATGCGGAGCATCGGGTCTTGTCATATCTTTTTCTGCCTAACTGAAGAGCTTTCTATTGTCTATGGTGCCATCCCACTGGTACTTTTTGACTGTGACTTTCCCATTAGCATCATTCAGTGTTGGCTATGTTTCCACGTCATGAAATATAGCTGTGCAGTGTCCTGCAGGGTCTTGGCTACATAGTATTGGCAAGGGCATGCCTTTGACAAGGACATAATAAAAAAAAGAGAAAATCACTCTTTTGTGTGGTCCCTGAGGAGCCCCAAGGGTGCTCTTCAGTGCCTGACAAGTCTGGTGTGCCTGCCCACAGCTTATGCTACTGAGGGGTGCTCCTTCATTGGACTCCAGGGCTAGGCAGCTTTGGGAAAGTAGGACCAGGACGAAGAGACGTGCTTTAGCATTGCCTGCTTTCTCCCTGCCAGCATGTGCTGCTCCTATTATTTCTAAGTTTCAACCAGTCTTTCTAGTGTCCGTTGCTAGGATATGTTAAAGATCCTGCACATAATTTGGTCTACAAACAGAGGCTGAGTTGAATTTTTCAGCTTTTGATTTCAGGGAAAATCAGTGCCTTATATTCTGGCTATTTGGCTATGTCCATACTGGTAACTAAACTAAACAAGACTGAGGCATAGGGTGAGCACTGTCCTACAATAGCCTGTATTGTGTAATTGTTGGCATGCTTGTTGGCATGGTGTTGGCCCATGCCAACTAATATTCTTCCAGACAAATCCCTGGCATGGTTCAGGAACAGGTCAGGGACTGTTTCTATTAAGAAATTTGGATTTATTTATTTTTTTTTTAGGTAAAAATAGCATAGCCATATGGATGCAAACTGTGTCGTGCAACTGCATGCAATGCCAGAAAATGGCCTTTGTCCATTGTTTTAACTTGGATAGATGTAGCTTTTGACATCTAAGAAGCAGACAGTTGCAATCTGTGGAGCATGGGCCAGGCTTTTTTTTTTTGCCTCCTTAATCACAATGTAATGTGGTACTAACTGGAACTAGGCTGACTATTACATTTTTCATCAAAATAACCTGGAACAAGTTCTATCACCAAGAGATTTGCACATGAGATGAGCAGCCTGGTGTAATCAAGCTTGTACCTAAAGCAGAACTCCATCAAGAGTAGTGTATGATATATGTTTTGTCAACAGATCAACATCATCAGTAGTGTGCTGCCCACTTAGCTTGTAATGGTTAAGATTAAACTATTGCTGTATTGTAGTATCCTTTGACATTGGTCCCCTGAAGGTGTAAGTGGAATAGGAGAATTATGCAGATTTGCACCCATCCAGAATTTGACTGGTAAGCATAAAAGAGGCACAGCATAACGATGATGCTAGCTAGAGCTATAATTTCCAGTATATCTGCATACATGCGAAGATTAATTTCGTGTAAATTTGGTCATCTAAATGGTAGGTGCTCAGTGTAACTTTCTAGTCTGGCAAGCACCACTAGAGGCTGGTTCATGCCATAATTAGAGAGTCATTAAGGACAGAAGGAATAAAGCCATGCCCTGCTGAGTCCAGCTCTCTGCCCTGATACCAGCTCTTTGGCTTGCAGTTGTCCAGGAATCATTTACCATGCAACTCTCTACCTTTTTCTCAGTGCTTTATGCCTTTTTTCCTCAAAAATTTTATCTTGAATTTCTAACTGTCACAAGCCCAGCTACTGCTTTTCCATATTTGTTTCTACTTATCTTGCATGGCTTTCACTTACTCACCCTGGAATATACCTCTAGTTACTGGCCTCCAACAAGACTTTGTGCCACTGATCACTACACTCTGGGCCTGGCCATTCAGCCAGTTCTCAGTCCACCTCACCATCTGCTTATCCAGCCCATATATCAAGGGCTTCTCTATGAGCATCTTATGGGAGACAGTGTCAAAGGTCTTACTGAAGTCCAGGTAGACAATATCCACTGCTCTCCCCTCAACTACCAGGCCAGTCATTTCATTGTAGAAGTTTATCAAGTTCATCAAGTATGATTTCTCCTTGGTGAAGCCATGCTGACTACAACTGGTGATTTTCTTGTCCTTAAAGTTTGCTTAAGTATTCCCTGACCAGATCCTCTTCCACCAAGGGTATGTCTTCCTTGCTCCAGCCTTTCCGCCTTGTCTCTAGGACCTGGGGTACTTGCTAGTAAAGACTGAGGCAAAGAAGGTGTTCAGTACTTCCACCTTTTCCATGTCCTGTATAACTAGGTCCCCTGACTCATGGAGCCATGGGCCCACATTTTCCCTAGTTTTCCCTTTGTGACTTACGTACTTTTAGAAGCTCTGCTTGTGGTCTTTAATATCCTTTGCTGGATTCAATTTCACTTGGGCTTTAGCTTTCCTAACTTCATCCCTGGACGCTTGGAAGATTTTTCAGTATTCCTTTGAGGTTACTTGTCCTTACTTCCACCCACTGCATGCCTCCTTTTTGTGTTTCAGTTTGGCCAGGAGCTCCTGACTTCATCTGCACAGGCCTTCTGGCATTTCTGCCTGACTTCCTGCTAACTGGGATGGAACTCTCTTGAGCTTGAGAGAGGTGATTCTTGAATATTAAGCAGCTTTCTAGAGCCCTTTTTCCCTCCAAGGCTCTATCCCATGGGACTGTTTCAAGCAGATCTTTGAAGAGGTCAAAGTCTGCTCTCCTGAAGTCCAGGGTTGTAAACTTGCTTGTCACCCTCCTTACTGCCCTCAGTATCTTGAAATCCACCATCTCATGGTCACTGCAGCCGAGGCAGCCTTTGGCCTTCACATCCCCAATGAGCCCCTCGTTGTTGGTGAGTATGAGGTCTAGTACAGCACCTCTCCTTGTTGGCTTCTCTATCACTTGGAGGAGGAAGGTATTATCAATGTGCTCCAGGAACCTCCTTGATTTCTTATGTCCTGCTGTGTCCTTCCAACAGATATCGGGGTGGTTGAAGTCCCCCATTTGTCTGTAGAGGGCCTAATCTTCCCAGCAGGTGGCTTATAGCAGACACCTGCTGTAATATCACCTTTACCTGTCCTCATTTTAATCCTCACCCATAAGCTCTCAGTTAGCTCCTCATCCATGCCCAGCTAGTGCTCCATGCACTCCAGCTGCTCTCTTTCATAAAGGGCAATTCCCCCTCCTCGTCTCCCATCCTGTCCTTCCTAAAGAGCCTCTATCCCTCCATGGTGACACTCCAGTCATGGGAACAATCCTACCGTGTCTCTGTTCCTTGCCAAGTTTGTAGCCCTGCATCTGCACACAGATCTCTAACTCATCATGTTGATTTCCCATCCTGCATGCATTAGCATGTAAACATTTCAGAGAGGCACTCAGCACACTGAGTTCCTGGAGAGGGTTTGGGGCATTTCTCCATGAGGGTGCATTGTAGGCACCTCGTTGCTTACATAAAAGTGCTGGAGGTGACTCCTCTTAAGCCCCATTTTGTTGATTTTGCAATCCCTTCCTGTCAAATCACCCCTTTGTTCAACGATCCTGTCTTACACTCCCTTACAGAACTGCTGGTTACTCCCTCCCCCATCATTCCTAGTTCAAAGGCCTCCTTATGAGGTCAGCCATCCTGCTGGAGAAAATAGCTTTGCCATACTTAGGTGGCTCTCATCTCTCCCCAGCAGACACTGATCTGCAAACGCGGTCCTGCAGTCATAGAACCCAAACCTCTGTTGCCAACATCAGTTTTGCAGCCAATTATTGTCTTGTCCTATTAGCGTCCTTCTCCTTCCACCCTTGCCCCTCACCAGCAGGACTGAGAACACCACCTGGATGCCCATGCACTTGATTACTGCCACTGGAGTTGTGTAGTCACTTTTGATACTGTCCAGATTTCCCCTGGCAGCATAATTTGTACCCACATGCAATAAGAGGAAGGGCTAGTAATCAGAGAGCTGGATGAGCTCCTGCAGTGCCTTCACATCCTGGATCCTGGCAGGCTGCAAACCTCTCTAGATGACTGGGTCAATAGATGGGTGCCTCTGTCCCCTGCAGTAGGGGGTCACCCATTACAATGAATCACTGTTCATTTCTGATAGTGTTGCATGGTTTAGGGTTAGGTGGACCAGGTCCTTTGCTTAAATTTGATCCAACTAACCCTAAACCTTTTACAAGCAAAGGACTTACAGGTTGCTGGGTGCTATCTGGCATGCCAGACTACTAGCATTTCCTTGTTAACAGTGACCCAGGCCTTTTGTTCTGCTATGAACAGCTGTGGGCTGGTTGACCATATAATGGAAATAAATGTTTTTTTAAGGACCAGAATAGAAAAGGTCTTTCTCAAATAATTTTTGGATTAACAGATTACAATTGATTAACAATCATAATTCCATAGGCAGAGCTGTGCTTTGAAGTGGGTATTAAAGAAAAGGCATTATTTTCATTTAGTGTGAAGTATTCTGAGCAGAGCATAAGCTTCCAGGAGAGAAGACAGGGTGATAAGAACCTTCCAGCACATGGAAGCAGGAAATCTGAAGTCCTGGAATTAAAATAGAAACATCTAAACTGATGATAGAAACAAAATACATCAAAGAGAGAAAATGAGCCCTGCAAGGCAGAGTAAAGGAAAAAAAGTTCTAATATAATCCCATTTTTCCATAGCTATGAGGCAGGATAGTGAATGAGAAAAGGCCGTTAGACAATTGGGGAAACTATTGCGGCAATTGCTATAGCAAGCTCATAATGAAACTCTGCAAAGCGAAACTAGAGAGCGTCCCGGTACTACTTCGCATTCCCTTTGCTGATTGCCTGCATTTGTTACTCATTTCAGAAAACTCTTTGAATAGAAATTAAGAAAAAAAACCTCCAACAAACCAAACAAACCCTGCTGTTTATTCCAGCTAATATATAGAAAGTCAGTGGAAGATTTAGGAACATTATGAGTGCCAAGTCAGACATTAATTTGTAGTTTAGTTGGCTTTAGCATTTTGGAAGATGACATGTGAATGTCACGTTACTTTAATTTAGGGCTGTGAGCCTATATTTACAAGAAGGCCTTAAATATAGCATTCATTTTAGGTTTAATTAAATCTCTTGCTCTATTTTTTAAAAGAAACAAAACAAAACAAAGCACTGAGTATAAATTTCCATGGAATATGTTTGTTCTGTTACTTTTTGTATTCCTAATACTCTAAATACTGCTTCTTTGTGCTGCTGTTTTTTGAAAAGGAAAAAAAAGCAAGGTTTTTATTCCTCAAAAGGCAACTGCTTTAGCTTCATCTTTCTTACTGTAGCAGAAAGTTCAAAATGAAAGACTGATGACAGTCTTTGGGTTTATAGTCTTTTTCCTAAGCCCTGGGAGAGACGGCCTCATTTTGCTTTGCTTACTCAGGTGAGCAGACTCTTGCCATGAGCTTTTGACAAGACCCACCAGCAGTGAGCAGAGTTAAGATGGTGTGACAAATGGTATGGCCAAGGGTCCCAGCACTCTACCCATGTAATGTTAGCTTTACCTTAAAATCATTATCTAAGGGGTGGGAAACAAACTCTTCAGCTTCCAAAGCAAAAAGGTTGGTTGTAAATTAAATCCAAGCTGCTTTGGTAGGCCTGATTCAGTTGCTCTGATTCATCAAGTGAAAACAAGCCATTTGCCATCTGGTAATTACCTTGGGGACCGAGGTGTAAATCCCCATTCCTTAATCTTCCCCTCTTTAAGAAAACATTTTCTCCTAGGTGGTCCAGATGGCGAGAGGCCTTCAGACAATGCACAGAGGTGACCAATGATGGGTTGCTCCAGCTCAGCAAGAGATCCCCAGGGCACGCACATGGAGGGAGGGAGGGAGGGATGGAGAGCTCTCCTTTGCAAACAGCTCGTCAGACAGCTGACAAGCGCCGTGTACGTGTGTGTGAGAAAGCTCTCTGTGGGGTCACACAGCAATTCTGCTAGAGGCAACCCCGTCCCTAGGCTTGTTGGGTACAGTCAGAACCAATTGACACAGTTATTCCTCCTCTCTGTCTCCCTAGCTTTATTTATGCATCAACACCGTGGTTGAAATGCCTCTCTCCAGGGGTACTGATTAAATAACAACTGTATTGATCCTTCCCACCTTGGTTCAAAGAGAATTGATGTTTTCTTCAGAAATCCAAGCTAAAGGGAAGAGATCTGGACAAGGCAGCTGAGATGGCCATCACAAGAATGTTGAAACAACATTATTTTAGAGGCTGTTTAGTTGCAGTATCTGCAGTGCTTCCCTCCAAGAAGGATGTTCCTCCTTCTCCTTTGGGACTTTAAAAGTAGACAGAGGCTAAATTAGGCCACTGGAAGAGGGAGGCTGCTGTTTCTCAAACTGACCTGGGTTGCTCATGTAGTCCTTGCCATGTGTCAAATAGCTCAGGATAAGTTTTTAAGCCTCCTTCTAATCACAGCTCACCTCTCTGGCAGTGCAGGGCTTTACCAAGGGGGTGCCACCTGCTCCACCGTTGCTCCGACTGTCAGGTGGTGTTACTTGATTAGCTCTGAAAAGGAAGAGATGAAGCAGGTGGAGCAGGGACCATTTTTTTCCTACACTCATCTCCCTTGTACTCTCACAACTTTAATCCCCAGCCCCCGGCTCTGTTTTCTGACCTGGAGACAGTCACCAGCAAAGATGCAACAATGGTGTGAACTAACAGCTAAACTAAGCGGGAGGCAGACAAAAGTATTTTGGAGAGGTGCTGCTGTCAGATAGGAAGTCGAGGCTCCTTGACTTCACCAGGCTGTGGATCAGACACTGCAGATGACCCAGCCCTCAGATAATCCAACCTCTTCTAAGGGGACTATGAATGAAAAGAAGTCATCAAATAGCCTGCACCCACGGATAACCTTCAGATAACCTCTGTGCCTCCAGAGCTGCTGCACAAAATCACAGATGGGAGAAACAGGGTGTCTCAGGGCCGGGGGAGCCCAACAGGAGCAATGAACAAGACCTGGAAAAAAGAGAGGAAAGAGAGGGAAGACAGGGCTGAGGGGTAAATTTCCCCTCCCATTGCCCCCAAGCGGGTATAACCCACATGATGCAGAAGTACAGGTTTTTGTACACTCATTAATGGGTGTACTAGTGGAAACAAGAGACTTAGTTAAAAACCATTGCTTGAAAGGAGGGTTAAGGTCCAGGGATGCCTGTGTAGCTTGAGGTCCCAAGTGGGAAAAGACAGAGGGCTGACAGATGTGCCCCAGACTCATTGCCCTTTCTGGTCTTCTCCACCACAAGTTCAGATGCCCAGAAAGGCAACCAAGGAAATTAAGATGCCGTTTCATCCCCTTGCAGGGATCTTGGCAAAGACATATTCTACCGTGAGTAGTTTATGCCTTTCTGGAGGTGTCGTGGTGTGGTTACACACTGAAGGCTCAATCCCTTTTTGGATCATTAGAATTAGTTACTTCAACTGGTTTTGGAGTGTGCTTTTCATGCTCAAATAAGATTTTTCTTGTGTGTTCCACAGAGAAATGTCATATCATATTCACAAAACCTGGTCAAATCTCATAATGAAAGTGCCACACAGGAGCCTTTGCTTACAGTAAGCAAGTCCATTGATTTCAACAGGGCAATCCACATAATCCTGGGAAAATTATTGATTGACATGGTTGAAAAAAATAATTAAAAATCAGTTATTCTGGACTTTAAAGCTGAATTAGAAGTTGTTATTGTTAACTGTTAGTGAAAATAAATTAACAAATTATAGTAATATCAACCAACTTTGTTCCTGCCAGAAGTCGAGTATGCAAAATTTTTAATGCAGTTCTGTCCTGCATGAGTTGATATTGAACTTAGAATAATCTTAAAACAAGAACCATTTAATGAGATATAGGCACCAGACAGCAAATTTAAAGCTGTGCTTTTTCTTTCCACTTTGAACTAATGCCTCAGGTGTGTTTGTTTGGTTTTTTTTTTTTTTTTTTTCCTCCTGTGTGATGTACCTGGAAGGAGCAGAATATTTCCAAGCTGAATCAGTTTGATTGTACCTTTGCTGAAATCGATAAGTGATTCTATCAATACTTTCAAAACCCAAAGGAACTAAATTTCTGAAACCTAATTTTAATTTCTAAATAGTTTTCTTTAAAAGCAAATTCCTTGACCATGTGTATAATGCTAAGGAATCAGTTACCCCAGTTAAAATTACTTAGTTAAAATACTTCTGGTTAGGCATTGACATCTGAGTCTGGATGAACTAAGTCTGTAAGTGATAATCTTGCTATTGACTGAGATGCGTAAATGACTGAATTTTGACTCATTATTCTGAAAATAAGTTATTTTTTCTTTTCTTATTGCTTTTCCCACATCCTTTTAGTTTTTTGTGGTTTTTTATTATTATTTTTTAAAAATAAGTACATGGAGTATTGCAAATGTTTCATTCCTGTTTTTTCCTTCTTTCAAAAGCCTGTGTGAAAAATTTAGGCTATTGCTGGAATTAAAACAATATTCCACCATGAAAGCTTAAAAAAAGCTAATTAGAAAATGCTGAAATAAATTGTTATAATTATTGAGAAATTAAAAAAAAATTTTTACCAAAAAATGATATCTTGAATTTAGCTACAAAACCTGGTGCTGCAATACTTGACAAATATATTAGATATGTTAGAATCTGACAGAAGTCCACTGTTGACATGACTGCCTATTCCAATAGCACATGCCAGAATGGATTTTCCTCATGGAATGTCAACCACTCATTTCATCTAACTGGTGCTAAGTCTCATTCTTCTGTCACTTACAGTGTCTTTGATTTTGAGCAATTCCAGCACTGTTACTGGTGTAACACTGAATATATGGTGGGTTTACAAGAGGTGAGTTTTAAACTGTGGGTGTCAGGAGTGTGGTGCCAGGAGTCAGGTGCCACCTTTATGGAACTACAGTTTGCCCAATGGGATGATGTTATTTCCCTACTCAGGACTGTAAAGCTCTGATCTACTCTAACATATAATTATGATTCTACTTAATTCTACCTCCTTTCCACGTGGCATTTGTGGGCACAAGCTCCTCTTCCTTCTGCAGTTTCTTGCGAAATTCATACATGTTAATTTTAGGCCAAATATATTCTCCCTGACCTCAACATCCAGAATTTGAAAGTTATTAGCAAAGTTTATGTAATTTAATGAAGACTTTTAAAGCTCAAGTGCAAAAACTTTCCGTCGATATTATGCAAAGCCTCCAGCCCACTTTCCAGCAGCCAGTTATGAGCTCAGTGCTCATGGATCTAGACTTTTTCTTCCCATGTAGGTTATTTGCTGCTGTAAAGGAGCAGTTTAGTCGCCTTACAAAGCCTGTACCTCTGGAGGTGTGAGAAGGCACACATGTACTTAGGAACACTAAAGATGCATTACAGACAGTTAATTAAGCAATGCTAATCACTTGGTTTATGAACATCCTAATTTTTCTAGAGAATTTTTGCAGATCGTTTATCCCTCTTAAAAGGATCACACAATCTGAACTGAAAGGAGGGAACATGATATTAACCTGAAGGCTTGTTAAGCTGCACTGTGGTTATAAATTTTGTGGAATTTCTTTGTATTTACAGTAACTGCCAAAACAGATTTAATCCTTTAAGGCTTCAAGATGTACAATTCTTGGCTTGTGTTCTGGGACATTCTCATACTGGAAACTTATGTATATTTTCCATATACACTGTGAGGTTCTTAGAGGAATAGGTAAATTCTACTTATTTTGGGGATAACGTAAAGGCTGAGAAGCCGGGAAAGAGAATGGGAATTCAATGGGGTGGTTAACTCATGTCCCAGACATTGCGATACAGACTGCAATAAATGTGGGCACCAAGAATTAACAAGTGCATGCATCTGAGGTTTTGCTTGAGCACAGAAGAC
>NW_010129398.1:0-23832 GCF_000699245.1 Pterocles gutturalis | reverse complement strand
TTCCCTACAGCCGTGTAGCTACAGCAGACTAACAAAATCAATGTGGGGATGACTGTATTCCTATAAGCGTGCTTATGACTGTGCAGCTTGTTATGGGGCGTTTTAAGCATCTGTACTTACATATGGTGATAACAAATGCAAAGAGATCTTCAAGAGCTTGGAAGAAGTGAAACAAGTCTCATGCAGAAATTGAAATATAGAAGGTATTGAGGTAAAAGGAAGCTACAGGTTATTAACATTGCTACTATTTGTGGATTAAGAACTACATGACTGACTATGTGTTAAAAATCTCTTACTTTGTAAGAAAATAAATAAATAATTTGCAATGCCCTTTTTTTTCCCCCAACCATGGTGGGGGTTAAGACTGGTTGAAACATTTACCCTTTTTTTTTTTTTTTTTTTTAAAGGACAGCAGCTTTTCACTTAAACAAAAATAGGCACAGAAAATGTGACCTTTCACTTGAAAAAAAAATCATTTATTAGGTTCTGTATTTAATTTTTTTGCTAATTATTTCTGTTTATTTCACTTTGAAGATGCTGCTGGAGCCAGTGAGAGTTTTGCCATTGACTCTACACAGCATAGACACAGGATAGACTCTACATTTGCATTATAAGTCCAGGTTGTTATAATTAGAAGTGAGTTTAAATGCGGGTGTTTTACTCCGCATCGCAAGTTTCCAAAAGTCTCATTGTCTGGAGCTGTGATTTTGGTTTGGGCCCACCTCCAGGGCAGGGAGAGGCTGATTAACTGTAGAATCTGTCTGAGATCTTGGTCAGCGATATTTTTATATTTTTGTGGTTCAAATGATATATGCTGTACTATGAAAGGAATACTTTTCACTCATTAATCATATTTCAGAAAATGGGAAGCACATGATAACTAAACAGACAAAAGCATAAAAATGAAGACAATTATGGTAAGTCAGCCAGTATAAAAACCTTTATTGGACCAAGAAACAGAATCAGGAAGAAAAAGATTCCTGATGAAAAACTTCACAGGCTTTTTGTTCTTGTTGATGCCAATTTTTTCCTCAGAGAAAACTCTTTATAAATTATTGGAAGAGTAAACAAAATATTAACTATTACTAATTTAGTAAAAATAACCAAGAAAAGGAACATTTTGTTTCTAAAGTATTTGGAAGAAAAGCATATGCACGTATTAACAAACTTCTTCTAATGATGTTGATAAAATAAATTGTTCTATGGAAGATGACTATTATTTGTTTTTTAGGGATTTCACAACCTATGTAGAATATATTCTACTAAAAACCTTAAAAGCCAAGTAATCGAAACTTTACCTATACTTACCAACCATAACTTGAGTTTAAAGTTTCGAGTTTTGCTGGCAGTGAAAGGATTTAAAATAATGTGGAGCATGTATCTCCCAGCACCCGTTGATGACAGAAGCAGCTTCTGCACTAGAGAAATATAAGTCCCCGACTGCTTTTTTGTGTGATTCTTTCCATAGTTTATTCTCCCTGCTTCTCATGGTCAGCAGTTTGCGGTTTCCAGCATCCAAGGGAGGATGATTTTTAGCAGTCATGGACCACTCCTGTAATTTTGAAAGGTGTCGAGGAGCCAGTTAATGCTTCTAGGCTCCCCAGCACTCTGGAAGGAATCCCACATTGTGCTTGTGCACCAGATAAAAAGTGCTTTCTTCAGGTTTGTTTTAAACCTGCTGCTTTCTGGCTTCCTCATGCACCCTGAAGCAATTGCATTATGAGAAATAAGCAGTATTTGCTTCATTTTGGATATTATAGACACTTCTTCATAGCCTTGTCCACTGTCAGTCAGGCTCTAGCTCAGGCTCCATCACCTCTGTCATGCTCAGGAAGAGACAACCTTGGTGTATCTGCCAGGGGATGAGACCTGTTGGGCTTAGTCCTGTCTGTGCCTGAGCTGTGCAGACCATGTGGAAAGGTGTGTGTGGGGCTTTCCTTTGGGGAACTTGGGAGTTCATTGCTGTTTTGTAGGTAAAGTATGTTGTAGTAGTTTTACACAACATCGCTCGTTCACCCTCCGCTCTCCTGGGGATGAGGGAGAGAATTAAACGAGTAAAGGGAAAAAGAGACTCATGGGTTGAGATAAGAACAATTTAATAACTAAACTACAATAATATTGAAAATAATAATGATGGTAATAATAGTAATACATACAAATATGCACGAGTGATACACAGTGATACTGCTCACCACCCCGATGACCAAGGCTCAGCCCGTTCTTGGCTAACAATCCCGGAGCAGGGAGAGTCCCAAAACCACAATCCTGGAAAAGAGGTAAGAGCCCAAGCGTATGAGACAACCACCCAGAGAGAAGGGCAACCCAGAGAGAGAGATGACCCAGAGGAAGAGGGAACTTCCAGATAGACCCTCATCTATAGACTGGGTATGACATGCGTGAGATGGAAAAGACCATTGGCAAATTTGGGTCTCAATACTAAACCTAAGGACAAATCCTGGGCTAGTAATTGAGGCTGTGCTCCCTCCCAGCTTCTCCTGCACCTGCAGACACTGGCACAGCAGAGAAGCTGAGAAGTCCTTGACTGTCCTGGAAGCAACTATAAACATCAGCATGTTATCAGCCTTTTCCTCAGCACAAATCCAAAAGAGAGCCTCTTACTAGCTACTACGAAGAAAGGTAACTCTGTCTCAGCTGAGATCAGGACATACGTAGATGTGGAATAGCCAAATTTAGGAAAATGGTCTTAACCTAGCACTTTGAATACAAGTATACTGGCAGGCTTTGTTGTATAATGACAGTAAAAGATGAGTATTTAAATGGTGGATGTTGCCTTTCTTTCATTTATATTTTGATGCCATATGCTCTTGCCTTCCATTGTGAACAGTTAAAAAACTCCACTAAACCTCCTAAAAAAAAAAAAAAAAGGAAGGGGTCCTTTTCTGTGAGGTTTGCAAAGGTCGAGAGAGAACAACTTCCAGCGATTTAGTGTTGGGTAGAGCCTGGGTAGGAACCGAATCAATATGCTGCGTCTGCTGAGAAATGGGGGGGAACAAAGAAAGCCTTAGATGGAAGGAGGAACTGTGACCATGTGTGTGTGCACGCGTGTCTGTAAAGCAAAACTCTGAGCTCCAGGGTGATTTATTTATTTGCAAACACTTCTCATTTGGAGGGCCTCCTGAGATGCCCATCTCATCTCCATGGGGGTCTCCACCCTGCTTGTGAAATGAAGAATGATGTATAAGGCTGTAAAATGAGGAAATAAATTTATTTGTAAAACAAAGCCTAGGTGCCTCACCGCAAGATTTACTCCCAGCAAAATCACAAAGACTGTAGTCACCAGGAATATGGACAAATCATCAGGAGACAGCAGGAACCCTGAAGTGCTAGGATGGAGTGGTTACAGAACATTTGGTTAAAAAGCAGTCTAAGTATTACAATAACGACTTTCCTGGGGAAAAAGAGTGTGTTCTGTTACTGATGGGTCAATGGTCATGGTGAATCTAAGCCCCAAGGCTTCAGGTTTGCAAATATTAACATACTTGTAGCTCTGTGCACAAGCTAAAAAGTTGTAGATTACTCTTTGCTAGATTGTGGCAATGAGGTACCATTGTCATGACGTCTGTGACAGAAAACTATTACTTTTAGAATTTGATTTTACTGTCCCAAACATCTGGGAAGAGTCATAAATCATCACATTTTTTTTCACATTTACAGTAGGACTTGTTGATCTTAAAGGTCTTTTCCAAACTAAATGATTCTATGATTCTGTGATCACATTAATCAACACATTTGCATTTTTACAGTATAGGTGATACGTAAATTGCCAAACTCACTTTTATAATGATTTCGTGTTAGGTCAGTTTGCCCTTGCAAATTTAAGGCTATCCACATATTTTAGCATAAACAAACACTTAATAAACTATTCTATAAAATCTTGCCAAACATCAAAATTGGCACCCAAATTTTTGGTTTGCAAGGGAAAATGCATTCAAGTATAATCTTGAAAACCTTCTATACAAAAAAATTACAGTAAGTTATCCCTTGGATTTTATGAGTCTGAAATCCCATTATTCTGTGAGTTAGAATAATAGTTATATGTTTATATAAAAATATGGCAGTTATTCTTTCACAAGGCTGTTTACTATATTTTTTCAGTGATTTCCTTCCAAAAAAAATTTCAGCAGTTATGAATATCTGGGTTGAAGTTGTCCCCATGTAACAGTTGTATTTTGCAGTACTACAGACTGGCTCCAGGGAAACCACTGTGGTCTCTCTGTTCCCAGGGCTTAAAAGCTCTATTGATATGATAGCCCATAATGGTTCAGAATGAGGATTATGGTCTATCAGTAAATAGCATGGTATTATGCATGTACCATAATATAGTTACTATGATATTTTTATGACATATTCCTGGAAGCCTCATTCATTTGTGTAATAATAACTCACCCCAGTATAACTTGTATGTAAAAAAAGTAGGATTATTCTTTGGCAATGCAAATAGGAATTGCATCGGTGCAGGTTGAAGATGCAGAACAGCAGAAAGCAGAGGCTGCATCATTCTTAATGGGAAACGGTGGCCTATGCATTTTATTCTGAATGTATCTTTTTATATTCTTAACAGCACACTTCTGTAGCCCTCCACAAGTTCAGATTATGTATAAATATGGATTTCCAGAGTATCTATCAGGGTGCAAGCAAAAATGAAGTGCCAGAGATCCTTTCTCTCTCAACTTCCTTTTTCCCTGGGGAAACAGGTCACTAAACCAAATTCAATCTCATTTTGCTCATAGCTCTATAGCTTCTCTTTGGATTTTATACTTGTACTGAATATAAAAAAATAAGTTATTTAATTCCAGGTGAGTTTTACCAAATGGGGAAAAATTTCACTTCAGAGAAGTCAGAAGCAAGACCGTATGTGGCAGATGGTGTTGGTGGTTTAGCAGGATTTAGCCACAGTGGAGGGAAGGTTGATATTCTTACAACAAGCAGAAGCTCTAGGGCATTATGTTTCATTTGTAACATTCAAGTATATCACCAATACACTTTCGAGAGTGATTTCACGGCTCATTGACAGTAGTAGGAAGAGTTTTCTGATTTTATTTTTTAAAGGTGCTTTACTCCATAAGATGGGAAGTGTCTGTTGATGCACCACAAGGCTGTTTTACAGAGATGGTATGTAGCCATAATAGAGATGTCAGGAAAAAGAAGGCTTTGACCATTCTTTTCTCTGTTCAAAGAGAGAATGAACAGTAGGGGTGACTTGCTCAGTAAAAAAAAAAAAAAAAAGAAAAGGAGAATTTGAAACAAAATAATTGTAATTGTGGATAAAATAAAGATTCTGACTGGAGGCATAATCAGAGGGCAAGTCAGAGGATAACACCATGAAATTGCAGAGTAGACATCTGAATGTACACAACGTTTCTTGCTGGCTGCAGTCACTACCAAGCACCAAGGTGCTTTCTTAACCCCATGGGCTCTTACTTCCTTCTAAGGTCAGAAACAACCAACATTTGCAGAGGCTTGATGCTGAGTTTCCATAAACAAAAAGAATAAATACTTATTTTCAGCCTGCATAAATTACTGGATAGGAAGAAACCAATCTAGAAAAATGGGTATGTTGTCTAAGTGAGAACTCGGCATTTATGTATGTCTTGTTTGCCAGCCCCTGCCCAGCACTGGGTGAAAATATGGCTGTTGCTGCCCTAAGCGGAGATCTGTATAGAAAAGAGGTCAGCCTCACATCTCTGCTCTTAACAGGCTCTTACACATGCAAACAGTCTTAACGACCAGAATGCTAAATTCACCACACTCAGTTACAGTTCAGCCAGAGAGAACAGTTTTCCACATGATTTATGTGACATTGTGTGTGGTAAGTGAGTGTGTTAATGTATTTTTTCGCTCTGTATTTATTGCCTGGCTAGACTTCTCTTGTTCTGACCATGTGCTCTTCTCTGACAGATCAGGAAAGTCATAATAAGCAACTGCTCCTCTTCTACAAACACTCTTGCATTTGTAGCCTTGCAAGATCAATCTTCTCTGTGTTTCTCTTTCCGTGGAACAATGCCATGAAGGAGTATAGATGGAGACCATCAGAAATTGTGACCTATTTTAAATATGCTGGAAAACTGTGTGTAGTGTTCAACCTCTTTGACTGAAAACTCTCTTTTGTTTTCCATAGCCAGTATTTCTGCAGCTGAAACAGAACACAAAACAAGAACTGTTGTTGTGGTACGGTAAGTTGCTTCTCTGTGGAGAAGCAGCTCATCAGCTGCAGTAGCTAATCAGGAAGCAGAGAAGTGCAAAAGAAAATCAAGATGCCTGAGCCTTCAGCTGTGCAGCCACAGTCAATGGAGTCAACAGAAAGGGACAAGGACCTGCAGGGTGACAATCTTTGCTAAACTGATCACACTCTGAATGATACCCCATACGGTAAAGGCTGGGCCTTGGGTTGTGGTTTAATCCTGATGTCCTGTGATAGAATTCAGCAATAAATCTGCTACCGAAATTGTCCTAAAATATTTGGCTCTAATTAAATTTTATTTAACTTGGAATAGGAACTGCTGTGCAGTGTCAGGATACTGCCATGGTGGCAGCACAGACTTCAGACTCAGTACACTACCTCAGTGCAATCAAACAGTCTGATCGAACATTATCAATAAATATGCATCCACTCTGCTATGTGCATGGGAAATCTGCTCCTCCTTCCCAAAGTCCTCTCCCAGTTCCCCATCTCACCATTTGATGCTGCCAGTGTAATGTGTTTTATTTGCTATAATCAGCACATTTAAAGTACACTATGGAGACACATGTTACATTTAGGAACATTAGAGGTGAACTCATTATCAAAGGCCTGTGGGTCATGGTCACAGTTTTAGTTTGGATGAATATCCACGACTAAGGAAGGACCTTCTGGGCAGGTTTCTACTCAACGTGAAAGTATATAGAATTCGGTGTATATTTGTAAGTGAAGTGTCCAGCTCCTGTTATAGGAAACTGAGGGCAGGAGTCAATTGCTTCTTCATAGAGTTTTAGCATACCTGATATGTCCAGGATGCTCTTGGTGTATGGCTGGTACTCTGGATGGACACAAATAATTTCATCAGCCCTGTGGACGTCTCAGACACCGTGGGACAACTCCAATGGTACTACACATTTTTGCTTAGGCAACAGAACCACCAGCTGACTCAACTCTGTAATTAAACTTTGGGGCACCATTCAGCTGTCTAGCCTGTAGCTGTCTCTTTCACCATAAGCTCAACTGTTCTTCAAAGTGATCAGAGGGGCCACTTACTTGTTCTAGGCATTAAGTATTGTTTGAAATGCCGTCAGGCATCCTGCCTTTGTCTGGTCTCCATCTGTTGCTCCAAGCAGGTAGGGGTCTCCTGCAAGCTTTGTGTTGACTCTCCAAGCCCACATGGGCCCAGACATAGGCATCTCTGATGC
The DNA here is from genome assembly GCF_000699245.1 of Pterocles gutturalis. Taxonomy (NCBI): domain Eukaryota; kingdom Metazoa; phylum Chordata; class Aves; order Pterocliformes; family Pteroclidae; genus Pterocles; species Pterocles gutturalis. The sequence goes on along the minus strand of NW_010129398.1, from coordinate 16,428 downwards.
CAGTAAAACACAATGTTTAGGCAACTGAATTGATTACTGTATCTCCAATGACTATAATGGGATTGCTGGCTCAAAAGTAGGTATCTGTATTGTCTGGCGTCTTACTTTTGGACTGCAATCAGCCCAGTGGGTCAGATTTTGAGACTCATTCTCCCAAGATATGCTGGTTTTCAAGCTGAAGCTGAGACACCTGGGAATCTGAAGACTAATCCTGAGAGGTCTGTGAAAGATGACTTAGGAAAACAGGTATATGTATGCCAGAAAGCTACCTAGGTACTTGAAGCTTTGAAAGGGTCTGCAACAACACTGGAGATTCAGCAGGGCTCTGCGTATTGAAGTGTTTGCAAAAGATGTATTGAGATTTTAGGCATCCTAGTGTGTGGTTATGCATGCTGCTGCCTTTCCCTAACAGAGATTATACAGACTTTTGAAGACAGAGGTTTTAGCCACATAGGATTGTTTTGCTCGGCTTAATTAACCATGATTAGTTACAAATGATAACGTAAGAAACGTCTTACTGTTTAGACCAATGGTCATTCTAGTTTAGTATTTCATCTCCAGCAGCAGCAGAGCAGTTGGTTTACTGGGAGGGTGTGTAAGCCTAGTTCTTTTAGTGTCCTGCTTAGTCCTGTTAGTATTACTTTGCAGACCTGTTGTCCATAAATTTGTCTAATCCCTTTCTGAACTTGTGTTTACTTATTTCGGTCTAAACCAAAGTGGCTGAAATCCATTTATCAACACACCATAGTCAGTTGACACCTTAACAATCATATGTGTTGACATTATTTATACTAGTGTTTAAAATTTATATTTCAGGCATATCTTCTGACCTCTAGAAGGTGATGGGCTCAGGGTGCTAGGCACTGTAAAAAGCTGGACTGTCCATAATACTGCTGTTGTGTAAGGGTTTGCTGTTTTTTTATTCCAGGAAAAAAATAACATTTGAAAGGAGTGTTATCTTTGTGATTTGTCCTAATTCTTTCCCACTGACAAAAAGAAAAAAGCTCTGAATGCTTTTATTTTAAAAATATTTGAGTGAAATCTTTGTTAATGTTGTGAAGCAGCAGTATCTTTGAGTCACTAAGTACTGGGTTTAGATATTACACAATTGCAATTTGTATCAAGACCCTCCTTCGGTTTTAATTTTTGTCTGCATCAATTGTTCGTGTTGACTTTGACAGGATCAGGATGTAGTCTTAGAAATGCAGCATTTATCTTACAACGATAAAGTTTATGCCTTTAATGTTACCTTTCAAGAATAAGAGAAGTCTGACAAACTGGGTAGTTTCAGGGTTTATTTGCTGTAGCGTTCACTGAGCATTCCCCATTTATTTCACACAGCTACTGAAGCTACAATTCATTAAAGCAATTTAGTCATACACATTTCAACAGGACCAGAGTTATGCATGTGCTTGAATGTTCTTCTGAATCAGTCTTTGCCTGGAGAGCTGTCAGGAGCAGCCTATGGGAACTACTGAAAGTGACTTATGGTCATATGTTAGATCCCTATTTGTACTGAGTTATTTAGATATGTATGTACTACACTAGGTAAGGTAATACATCTTACCTCTAGCTGTCTGCATCCTTGGTATTTGTTCATAAAAGCACACTCAAATAAGCAGGCTCCTCTCTATCTTCATGTTTTTAAAGTTACTGCTACCAGATATATCTTTTGAATTTTCCTTTCTTGTTCTATGATGTCAAGGCTGGCAGAATTTCACAACATTCATCCCGTGTCTGTGATAAGTTTTGGGAACAAATTGATGTGTTCTTCCTTTTTCTAATTTCAGTGTAATAAAACCTTCTCTTGTTCAAATTCTCAGCAAATTACAATTTGACATTAGCCAGATGATGCCAGGATAAGAACTGAGGATCTGTTCCTTCTTTTTAAGAGAAAAAAAGTCAGGTAAAACCAGCTGGGAATTCTGACAACAGAAGCTCTACCCACACAGAGACGACTGAGTGAAACAGGCAAAGGGCAGAGAAATGCAACCATGCTGCCAGAAAAACAACAGAAGAGGCAAAACTGCAGAACACCCCATCCCTTAGTCAAAACCCAGAGATGGCGACCATGTTTTACAAAGTCTGCAGAGTACCTGAAGGGGTTGCTCAGGTATCTTACTGAACTGGTGACCAAGTCAATGCCTTTGAAGGAAAAGCTGATGCTGAGCAAAATGCTATGGTGTTGAAACACAACCCTCTTGGTGAATCTGCCTCCTGCTTTCACATGTTCATGTGGATCTGGACACAAGACTTGCAGAGTGATGAATAACTCACAGATGAAGCTGACATACCAGCCTTGACTTGAACAGGGACTTTTCTGTCTTTTTTTTTTTTCTCTCTCTTTTTTTTTCTCTGTCTCTCTCTCTCTCTTTTTTTTTTTTTTTTTTTTTTTTTACGGAGGGTAAAGGATGTGGCCTTATCTTGGGCACTCTGAGCTCTGTCAGTTGGTGTCACAGCTGGAATGTTATTTAAATCCAATTTCTTTTATCTGAAAGTATTTATGTGAACAGATAAAGCATTAAGCCTTTATCCTAAAGTGCCCTGCTCCACTTTAGTGCTCCAGATAACATTGACTTATGCTGGAGCTGCCACTCTGCGGACAGGAAATCAATTCTCTCCCCCGTTCTCCACTTGATCTTTCATGGTGGATAGTGAGGATGTGTGTGTGATGCTACTGACAGACCTCAGGATGCAGTCCATTAAGAGGTTAAAGGGAATCTCCTCTTCAGACTGTAAGAATCTACTTTTTTTTTTCTGCTGGAGTTTTATTTATTTGAGGTAGAGAGAAGAGTGGGACAGTTCAAATCTGTATTTACTGCTTTTCTCTGACTTGAAGCCTAAGTTTAAAAGCCAGAAGGTCTCCTCACTCTTCTCACCACTCACAAAGAACTTATTCAAACAGGCCCATTAATGTAGCTGAAAGTACTATTCAGTATGAGTGAAAGTGTCAAGAACTGTCTTGAAGTGGAATACATGAGATTTATGGATTTGAAATGTGAAAAACATGAACTGAAATGCAGTCAAGTGCTTTCTGAGACTGCTGGTAGAGCCCTTTTTAGGTGGAAGTAGAAGAGTTGGGAATGAAGGAGTGAAGTTGAGCCTGGAAGAAGGGGAGAGGGGAAAGGCGTTTTCAGTTTTGCTTTTGTTTCTCATTATCCTACTCTATTTTTTAATTGACAATGGATTAAACTGTTCTTCCCTAAATTGAGTCTGTTTTTCCTGTGACAGTAATTGGTAAGTGATCTTGTCCTTACCTCAACCCATGAGCTTTTTCATCCTAAAATCTCCCCTTGCCCTGCTGAGTGAGAGAGCGACTGGGTAGGCACTTGCCAGCCATCCCAGGTTAAACTATCACCCATGTACTTTCTGAGGTTAGTGCTAGCAACCTCTATAAGAAGTTCTGGGGAATTAATTTAGATTTATGGACTGGGAGATGGGAATGATTAAGTATTTATGCAAAAAATCTTATGGACACAGAGATTCTGGTTTTTGTGAATGCTTCTGATGCTGCAGGAAGAAGGATGTGTAAGCTCTGGTAGAAACACAAAAAAGGAAAAATGTGTAGGACAGATGAGTCACATGCTTAAAAGCAAAGGTATAGAAAAATGTCAAGATCTGGACCAGGAATTGGTGTGAAAGACTTAACCAGTCTCCATGAGCCTTCTTTTGAGGAAAAACATCACAGAGAAAAGGGGGAGGGAAGGTTTACTGGGTCAGAAGGGTAATAAAATTGAGAGGAAGTTGTCACATGTATAATTTTACCTGTGAAACCTGTGTACTGCAATGCAGAAAGTCCATAAATACAGCACAGTGACCCAGAACAGCACCAGCTAGGAGTTAAGCTGTGAGTCCTAAATACTTCATATGTTAAGGAAAAAGGCAGCATGTGTTGTTTTTCTGATGGATGCATCACTTCAGAGGGAGAGTGTCCTGGACCTCAGAGCTGGTAATGGTATCTCCAGAGAAGCTCCTCTCTGGCATGTCTGAGGTGAGTCTCTCTCTGCAGCTGCTCTGAAGCAAGCATTTACCAGGTGTGCCGTGGCTCCTTTATCCACTTACAATATCATTTCATAGAATCATAGAATGGGCTGGGTTGGAAGGGTCCTTAGAGATCATATAATTCCAACCTCACTGCTATGGGCAGGGACACCTCCCATGTCTTATGGACTAGGAGGAAGGGAGAAGATGGCAGTGCTCAGATTTGTTTCTCATTACGGATTTCTGCAGGTACGACTGTTGATGCATCCTCCCAACAGCTGAAGGGAAGTCAACAAGTCTACAAGGGCCTGATACCATCTGTAATGTTTCAACGTGGAGATGACTGTACCTTATCTCCACTGCTTCAGGGAAACCTCTTTTTTTTTGGACACATCAAATCTCCAAGGGCACACACCAAGCACAAGCCCCCTGGACTCAGGGATTGTATCATACCAGGTCATAGTTAGGGTGGCATTTTGTTCTTATCTAATATTGCTTTTTCTGTTCCCTTATATGTTGTAAAAATGTAAAGTATCAGCAGTTCATAGCAAAATATAACACAAGGCTCTGGGCAGTGAAAGTAGCTCATTAAACTCACTATAATTGTCAGCTGGATACTTTGGAGGTAAATCTGACAATGAGCAGGAATATTTGTAACAGTGAACGTTGGAACTGGATGGTTCATTTCCTGGCAGTCCAAAGGAGCCTCTTGGTCCTCTTCCAAACTCCTCTCACTGCTATCTGTTTGGATAAAAGGAAGCCAACAAAACTGTGTGTAAAAATGGTCATCTAATTGCTTCACTCTTGTATGTCATTGATGTCAAACTTCCTGTCCTCTGGAGTACTCTTCTGAAGCCTGTTTATCTCCTCTCATACACCAGCTCCTATTGCTCTCATAGTTCCTGTACCTGTGAATTCTACAGGTTCTCTAGAAATCGCGGTGTGTTGCTTTGCATACTTTGGGAACTTCTCCTACTGCAGAAGTGACCGACTGCCTCCTAGGAGAACCCTGGGAGAGGGTGGTATGTTGACTCCAATGGTAGATGCTGCCAGTAGGTGCAGCTCTGCTCCACTCTCCTTGCTCTGGGAGTGAGCTCCCACTGCTCCCTGTGCAGACAGATCATCCTGGGGCCCCAGATGTCTTCATGGTTTATCAGCTGGCTGGCTGGACTCATCCCATGGTTGGAGCAGTTCTAGGGAAGGACTGCAGCAGAGGACAGGCAGGAGCTTGCAGCCAGGCTGGGAAAGCAGAACTGCTCTGCCAGAACCAGTTCAATGTGGTAGCAGCTCGGCTCTGTGTAACCCTGCCTCCCTACATAGGTCTATATATACACGTGTAGGAATTTCTGCTTCTCAATTACAACTACTAATCAAAGAGAAACAATTAAAAATGTTATTGTATGCAACAACAAGCTTAATAAATCTCTTTAAGAAATGGATGCTGACTCACCTTCCTTAATCATCTGAACGATGTACCTAAGTGCCCTTTTGAGTCAGTGGAGAGAAAGAAATGTTTCTGGTGTCTGATTCATCTGATCTACCACTTGGAACGAATATAAGGAAGCAACTTTTAAATGGTGGGTAACGAACTTCTGGAACATGCTGCCATTGGACAGCACCTAGTGTCTGTGAGCACAAAAAAAGCTTAGATGGGTTCATGGACAAAATGGATGCCACAGGGAATGGGCAGTGTTGCACCTCCCACTGTCCCTAGTCCGGTGACCCTGGACACTGGCAGGGTACAAGGACAATGGTGTGCAGAAAGTGGCCAGGGCTTTCCCTAACAGCATCCTCTGTTACCTCTGCTTCAAGCAAAGTGCTGGACCCTGAAGGACATTTAATGTACTCTTATACATTCTCTGGCCCCAGACACAACTCCTTTGTTTCCACCTAGCTCTGGATGCTGCTTCCTCTCCCTCCCAAGTCCAACTGCACTGTAAGTGTCAACCTGAAAATTTGGAGGCTGGGACACGAGGACAGATAGGTGACAAAGGATGGACAGACCATAATAAAGTATAGATACCAGGTATTTTTTTGTCTTTAACTCCCAAGATACTCTCTGAGGATACTCTGCTTGAAGACACATTTAGATGTTGTTTTAATCAGTTACAAAGCAATTATTTTTTGTTGAACTGATAACTGGGAAAATGCTTCTTATCTAACAGCCTTTAATGTTGTACTCAGCCTCGAGTATCTCAGCCTTGAGTATTTCTTCCAAATAGTTAATAAGCACAGCTTTTATTATTAATGCTGTGTAAAGAGCAAAGAGCCAATTAAGGGACACTGTTGTTTCATAGCCAAAACCGGGATAACTAGAGCTGAACTCAAGAGGTCTATTAGATTGGAGTGGACATAAATCTGAAAGAACACAAACCACAAAGACCATACATACCAGACACTGCTCAAAGGTTCTGCAGTGTAGCTGGGTAGCTCCTCTTGCTGCTGAAGAGTAAATTCTACAGAAAGGGTGGGTTAAAAGGGTGGTGTTTAGCTTGCCTGCCTTGAAATGTTGGCAGGGTGGAGGGAGCCGCCTGAGCTAGTTGTGCAGATGCCCGTTTTAGTCAGTGGGAGAAACAGGTGGTTCTGGGGTATGATTTGTCAAAGGTACTTCACCCTTTTCTACTGGGTCGAGACTTACTGAGATGCAGATGTCTGTTTCAGTGGTGCCTACAGTTTGGCCAGAGAAATCCTTACCCCAGAGACTGAAGTCAACACTGTGGGCTGAATATGTCTAAAATTTTCAGTCAAAAGTCTGGAGCACCTCTCATATGAGGACAGGCTGAGAGAGTTGGGATTGTTGAACCTGGAGAAGAGAAGGCTCCAGGGAGACCTTACAGCAGCCTTCCAGTATTTAAAGGGGGCTACAGGAGGGATGGGGAGGCACTCTTTATCAGGGAGTGGAATGATAGGACAAGGGGAAATGGTTTTAATCTGAAAGAGAGGAGGCTTAGACTAGGTATTAGGAAAAAAAATTATGATGAGGGTGGTAAGACACTGGAACAGGTTGCCCAGAGAAGCTGTGGATGCCCCGTCCCTGGAGGGGTTCAAGGCCAGGCTGGATGAGGCTTTGAGCAAACTGGGCTAGTGGACCATGGCAGGGGGGGTCCCTTCCAACCCAAAGCGTTCCATGATTCTATGATTCTATGATTCTATAACTGAAAGTGGATAGAAGCAAAAGGTCATGGAAAATAGCAGCAAGGTTCCTTTCCATTTCTTGAAAATCTAATTTGTGAACTTGCCATTTTTAGACAGCATTTCCTTTTCAAAATAAACATACATAGAAAAGGGTTAATAAAAAGGGTGAAATAACCTTACAAGGAAGCAATGCTCTATTTTGTAGTAAACAATAATTTTGATTTTGATCCAAAACTCCCTTTTCTAATTAATTTTTTCTATTAACGATAAATTAGTATTTGCGCTGACCCATGCTGAGATATTTGTGTGGGCTTAGTCACCCAACCAAAAAGAAAAAATATCCCAAACTATTATTTGCCTTCAGACATTAATTTCCCTACTGCTGTGGAAAATATCTGTGGTTACAATGGTAACAGCTTTTTATTTCTGCTTTTGCTTCTCCTGATGTAGATTGCCGTGTTGTAGACCAGAGGTCACTTACAAAACCCATCTGCACGCTTCATTCCTCCTTTTCGCCCTACTTTCTGTGTAGATGTTGTGCTTGTCACACAGGAGCCTATACAAGGGCATGACTAAGAGATGAAGGTGAAGCTCTGGAGGGATTTTTGAGAGAGTTGAGATCAGCTGGTGACAGAAACTTTTCCCTGGCTTTTCTGATTCTGCCTATGGCATGGAAATGGAGGTATAGGGTAGCAGAAGTCCTTGGCAGATTTTGAATTCTGCTGACTTTCAACACAGAAAGCAATCTTTTGCTGGCATAAGTGAAATAAAAATATATCCACTTGCCAAAAATTGGTTTTGCTGATGTCTTATGAAATGAAAGAGAAGAATCATTCCTCTATAATTTTTAGAGTAAATGCATTATACCCTGAAGAGAATATGAGGTTTATGTTGAATTTTTGACAGCTAAATATTTTTAGGTGCAACTCAGGAAAATTTTTCTGGTCAAACTCTTTGGAACAGAAATATTTTTTGACACAATTTTTTAATGTTGTGTTCTCGAGAAAATAACTTTTTTCATAGAAGCTACTTCCTGAAAAAAAAAAGCCCTTCAGATTATTGCCAAACCCAGAAATGCATTGATTTCAAAATGCTGCTTTGATGCCTTGTCTGATTTTGTAGTTGAAATGAGAAGTTTTTCCTTTCTTTGTGAGCTGGACTCCCCTGTTGGACTCTCTCTTTCAACACTGCTCCCTGCAAGGTCAGAGTCCTGTAAGGCATTGCCTCCCTGAATCCAAAAGGGGAGAGGGAGGAAGAGGTTCGCTGTGAGTCGTGGAGGCTGTTGTGCATGTAGGAAAATGTGGTATTAAAATAAATTAATAGGACGAGGAGTCTCAGCTGCATCAAGGCTGATTTTGTACGCAAAAGACACAGTTCTTCACCAAAGTATTTAAATTTTTTACTTCTAGCTCAGAAGTATGCATTTTTCCCTTTTTTCCCATAGCTCCATTTTTACATCATCATTCAAAATGGGCTTGTCTTACGCTTTCAACAACGGGGAAAGCAGCATAACCCTTTCTGGGGCTAAGCAGGAGCCCGTGTGAAAGATTATTCCCATCACACCTCTGCAACAATTCTTTCTACAATATTGAAACAGTGAACAGCCTCTTCTCCGTGAAGAAAAGCAGAATAACAACAGTTATTAAAAGCCCACAGGCCTTATGAGGTTTATACTGAACTCTGGTGAGACTCAGCTGGGACAGCACTATCTGCATCGGTCACTGATACCACTCGGAAACGCTCACTTAAGTACGTTGTAGGAACCAGGCCAGGGCTGACCCACTGCGATTTGTGACGACCAGCTGGGCTTCAGCTCAACACAGAAAAGCCCAAAGAGCATTTTAGTGCCTGATCTTAGTTCGTCAGAAACATCAGATATTTTGCATTGCCATAGAATAAATTTTATGATGTGACTAGATAACCCGCTTTTTAAAGCCAAGTCTCTTAATGATTTAGTTAAAAGCATGAATTTACCTGTCCTTAAGTCATGCCTCATCCTGCAAACTTTTGTTGATTTTGGAAGTTTTTGGGAGGAAGGGATAGTTTCCTTCAAGTTAAGATGACTCGTAACTCCAGGGGGAGGGTATCAGGGATCAGCTCCTTAATATTGTTCTAGTTGTTCTAAAGTTAATAAATGCCCTTAGCAAATAGTAGCATTCCTTCATTAGAAAACCAGTGGCATTTAGTGGAAATCCCAGAGAGGTTTGCCAAGTGTTTCTACTTTTTATACTTTTCTAATTAAGAAAATTAAGTCGTGCTGTTTCTACATGACTAAAGTCAAGAGGACATTCAATATCTTTTGTACATTCTGCCCGGTTTCTCACTAGTCTGATGATCCTTATAGAGGCTTTTGACTGCATTATTCATTATCTACCAGTTGTCTTTTCAGCTTTTTATTACAGTTTGACAGACTAAACATCTGTTTAAGTACAAGTATATATTTTTCTTGGTCTTTGTTCAGAGTTGCTTTAGCTCTTGTGAAACACTGATTTCCAGCTGGGAGCCAAAGCAGTTTGAAATGTCTGCAGCAGACAGCTAAGGATACAGTTTAATTAGCCTACTTTGATCTTTTGTATGGTGGCTGATGATTTACTACAGCTTGCAGCGTGGTGAGGCAATTATATTCATGGTCATTATGACAGCATCCTTTGAGCCAGAGTTATCGTAGAAGTAAGATTAATTATAACGGGATTTTGTGGGGCCCAGAAGCCAAGATAAAGTAATGTTATATCCAGAAGAGTGCAATAAAGGAGAGCTTCATAATAAAAATATTAGGTGAAACCCTGGCCTGGCTGAGGTTAATAGCAAATATCTTTGTAACTTTAGAGAGGAAGTCACTTGGGTATGCCAGACATACAGTAACTTGGGCAATTTTCTGGAAGATCTTAACTATGTCCTCTTGCTTGGACTGATGCCTCTGTCAGCCTGGGAAGTGATAGCAGCGCTATTCTCCATTCCCTTCAGCACTGCATTCTACCTCCTTCTAGAAGCACAGAAGAAAATTTTGCAGAGTATATTTAGGTTCACTGATAGCTTTAGGGGTTTTCTTTCTTTGCCCCTTGTTTTTTATTTAAAACACTTCTCAGGTTATCATCCTCAGGTCCTGTGTGGTTACTCTGCCACGATGGGGAAACATCTTTTAGGTGAATCTCTGCAGCATAATGCATTGTGTTGGTGTTACACTTGTCTCTGTTCAAAGGAGACTGTTTTCTAAATGTAATGGCTTTGGTAGCAGTTGTTGTTGTATGTCAGGAGAGCTAATGAAACTGGCCAGCAGGCAGGGCACAGCTTCTTCCAGCTATTGCCGGCGAGAGACTGCTCCTCCTGTGTTTCTGCCTCTTTCCTTGGGCCTGCCCTGCAGCCCTGCTGTGTAGAGTTACCTTCACTGTGTCTGAACAAACTAGCTGGTTTGTACAACTGCTCTTCAGGGTTTCTCAGATGGAGAAATTACGCGGGTGAGTGTTTGAATGTCATGTTAATGCAACCTTGTTTGTTCTGCTTCTCCAGGAAAAGCCAATGGACAGCTTTTGAAGAGTCAAACCAAACATTCATGTAGTGCAGCATCTGATTTGAAACAATAGGCAGAGCAAATGTCTAGGAAAATTTGTAACGGGAGAAAAAGTATATATCAAATTTCCGTGAGAATACTCTCCTAGCCTCCAGCAGCCTGTGACCCAGAGGCACATATTGGCTGCTAATAGCTCTTATGGACTTTTATTTAAAGAATTTCCAACCCCATTTAAACCCTTCTCATGACATCCTCCCACTGCCCAGACCCACTGCTGAAGCACGCTTTGGGGGAGCACCTCCCCTGCCAGCTGCTGTCCTACCCCACCTGCCAGGGACCACCCCTCTGCGGGCTGGGGCAGCCTCACTCGCCCACAGGCATTTATTTGGCCTTGAATCCCGACATCTTTCAGTTTACAGATGGCAGCAAGTTCAGGGGAAAACGATGTCAAACTGCAAGACGTCACTCAAATTTCAGATGTGGAAATGCTGGAAAAGAGGAGACTTACTCTCTAAAGCCCAGCTTCAGGAAAACTACTGAAATTAATGGTCTAAATAAGCCCATGAAGAGGACCGTTGCAGTGATTTTTTTCTGGACTCATATATTCCTAGTACTACTTTTACAAGTAATCAGATACTATAGCTGCTGTGGGGAAGAGGGAGAACTGAACATGGGATGCTGGAAGCGAGAGCTGGCCAGCAGGCTGCTCGGCTGCTTACAGGAAGGCGAGAACTTGCCTTTACCACCCAAGGGAAGCTACACTACGTGATTTAGTGCAACTTCTGGCTTTGGTTTCTGTTTCATTCAGCCTTTCTACAGGTTTTTCCATTAAAGCAGGTTGCTGGTGACTGCCAGACGTCTCCTTGGCAGCTGTGGTTTGGCTTGCTGTGCCCGTGTGCTCTCTGCCTCATTATTGATGTGCTAATACGAACCTTGGTGTCTTGCAGCTTTTGCTCCAGTTGGGCCTAGCTATTTCTGTCCCTGTCTTCAGGAGCTCTGCCAGCAGCTCTCAGCAGAAGTGTTGGGCACGGGGGAGTTCTCCTCCCTCCCAGCCTGCTGCTTATCAGCTGTCAGCTCCCCAAGGTGAACCGTTGCCTCTTCGGCTGGTGAAGGTAGCTGGCCTCACAAAACACACCATTTTCCCAGGAGCTGCTGGGTTTTGTGGTTTCTCATCAGCATGATGCTCTATCCTCTCTCAGTTGCTGATAACGAAAGGCTTTGGGAGATTTAAAGCCAAAGATTAAATAGCCATAAGGAGCGAAATGCAGGAGTCCCACTGGCTTACTGTTTGGGCAGTGGTGTGGTAAGTTTTGCTCTCCCACCATTTGTGGTGCAACAACTATGTTGCACATTTTTTTGGCTTCACTCATTCATACTACTTCATTCAGAACAAGCGAAAATCTCAAAGCTTCTGCCTGCTTTCAGTTAAATGCCTGAGAGGAATCCTTTGTCCCCAGCATTTCTGCTCATGTGAGCAGTCATGGGTTGAAACCTCCTGAGGTAGACGAGAGCTGCTCAAGCCGCCCCAACCAGTGACCCTCAGATAATGAGGTCATGGCGAGATTTCAGGGCCATATGTTTGTCTCTGCCCAGGTGCTTTGAGGATGTGTAGACATGTGTCAAGGATACGTCAAAGCTCATGGACACTTCTACAAAGCCCAAGCCTTCCCAAAGTGACCCACTCACCGAACACTTCCCTTCCGTGTGCCCGAGATGGGTTCAGTGGGGAAGCTCTGATGAGGCTTGCTGAAGTGCTTTTATTTAAAACATGGATCCTACCTAGACAGTTTTAAATGTGAATTTTAACACACTCTTGCTGTGACTCTTGTAATTTAAAAGATACAATTTTAAAAATTGTTATTATTATCATCATTATTATTAACAGCTAATGATTGCCATTGTATTTTTATTGTGGCTCCTGGTAATTTCAGATGTCTGTGGCCAACATTATCTTTTTTTCCTATCAGCTGTTGATGCAGGAGAGTTGCTTACTCAGAACAGAATTACACTGCATTGCCTTTTGTTGTTGTCCTCATGCTTTCTTTGGGTATTACTTTTGTCACACTTTAAAATAATAGCAAGAACCCTCTGTGCATAAGGGCTGGTATTCCTATTTTGTGGGTAGTAAATCCAAATTAAATGAATCTTGTAATGTGGACAAGGTGCCTCAGTGCAGTGTGAAAACTTGCTGGCTACAAGTGTTAGACTCACCTACGTGCCTCCTTCACTTAGGGCTGCTGTTTTTAAACACAGAGAATGCCTACAACAGACAGGATTTCCAAATTTACCCTGCAGCAGACTTCTACCACTTATAACGCACCTTTGGAAATCAGGCCCAGAATGCTGAGAATGGTCTTAGAAAGGACTCAAGCCTCTAACTGCTTCTCACGGGAGTGGGGGGGCAGGCAGGGATTGACACATTGCCCTATACTTAATATCTCCTATCAGCTAACTTCAGGCAGCTCTCTACACTGCTGAGTGTTCAGGCTTCTGAAGGTGCCCTCTAACCTGCCCATATACCCCCCTAGCTCCTAGAGGAGCTGCCTAAGTGCTCAGCATTGGCTTTGGGCAGCACACTGGGGATTGTCCTCTGACAGCATGGCGTTGCCCAGGACAGGGGGTGGTAGCACGAGACTACTTGCCCAGCCTGGACCCAGGACCCCTTGCAGAAGTGGTGCATAGCTGGTTTTGAACACCTCCCCCTTTACTAACAGAAAAGTTTAGCAGGATGAGGCTGCATTTTTACATTTATATTAGTGAGAAATTTGCCAGACTCTCCTGGAGGCGGGATACGGACTATCCTGATCTCCACGAACACCCTCCACTCCTGCTTTGCTCCAATGACAACTCTCATTTTTCATGCTGACCACTCCTTGGAGACAGGGTGGCCCTCCGTGTCCTCCACACACCAGCTGAAACCCAGAGATCTTCCTCTTACCGCTCTGCCTCTTTTGCAATTGGTAACTTTTGCAAAAGTCTTGCAGATCCCTATCTTCTGAGCCTTCTGCCAAAAGTTAGTTGGAGACTGAAACTTCTCATGCAGGTCCCAGTGAGGGAATGTAGTCTTACAATATCATGATAATAATTACTCTTCAAATTAGACTTTGCACTCTTCTGTTTTGCTCATTGCTTTGCCTCTCTGTTGGCTGAGTGCCTGAAATAACAAAGCCAGAGATTGTCTGCAAGGCAGCACTACATCTTATTTTAATAACCATAACTCATCACTTTATTTTTTTTTTATTTTTTCATTTTTCAGAGAAAACCTCTGAAGAACCCCCTGGCTTTGACCATATTTTATAGATCTATTGGATTGCAGAAGGACAAATAAAAAACATTCATAGGAAGGTGTCATGAGAACGGGTAACTATTACATGCCTGCAAGGTGACAAATTCTGGCTACTGTACACACATGAATTTAAGAGAGCCTGGAGACCTGTCCAAGAGCAGGGACTGGAACGGGGCCAGGTGGTTTTCCTTGCTGCTTGGGTAGCTCTGCAAAGGGAAGAAAACTGTTCCTTCTGTCTCCTGCTTGATGATTTGTGTCAGTTTGGGCTTTTCATGTGCCAAACCCTGCTGGCGGGGGGCACGGTTGCAAACACGGGAGGGATGGGGAGAGAGGTGCTCTGTCAGATGCTCCCATTTAGGTATATCTGTCTGCATGGGGTGAATGTACCAGTGCTGCCTGTAGTTTATTTTACGGGGTTCAGCACTCAAGCAGGGCTACCTCTAACAAGTACCTTGTAGGCACCTGAAAGCAGTAGGCTCTACATTTCTCTTCACCCAGGATTACTGTTATGGCTGAAGCATAAGCAGCCTTTTGGGTGTAGCATCCTCAAACTCCCTCACACCAAGCTCACCTTTGCAGACATTTTCCTAAATCAGCTAAATCTTTGTAGGTACAGCATGTAGTCACCATCCTTGCATCTTCTTCTTCCACGCACCATTTGGAGTTAGCTACAGGCTGCCTAATTATCTCAGAAGTTTTTTGACATCTTAAGTTGTTTTTGTTTTTTAAAGTCTTCCATGTAAGTTGTTAACTCAGTTTCTAGAGAGGTGAAGACTTTCTAAACACACTGTCTGACTGTAATTTCTGAAGCCATGAGCCAATTTGGTGCAGATTTTACTTTTTTGTCCTGGCACAGGGAAAGCAAGGAGACCTCAGCATGGTCTTTTCCGGTTGGCAGCACCTGGGTAGGAAAGCAGCACGTATGGACTGGCAGGCCCTAGAGCAGCCACAGCAAATGCTGCTTCTGCCCAAAGAGGTGCTGCAGAAGAAAAGGGCGTGGAGATTCAGGGTGGGAATACAGGCAGCAAGCTCCTTAGCACATCAGTGAATATGAGTAGGTTAAATCTGGTACTTTAAGGACATTTTTACTAAAAAGAGGTGTAGAAATACCAGAAAGGATAAAAGGATGGAAAGATAAAATAAGGGGAACAACTGACTCTACTCTTTATTTTCTCCTTTCCTTGTGTTATATGCTACCTTCTCTTCTATAATAGTATAAATATCTTCCTGTGTCTGGTACAAAACTTCTGATTTTTCCAAGAAGATATTATAAAACCAACATCATCTAATGACTTCTGCAGCCTGGGCCATTTCAGACAGTGAACACTTGGCAGTTTAGTGGAGGTGCTGGGGCCATAACTATCAGCAAATGAATTCCAGCAATGTTTTGGATGGGTTCCTGCTTTCAGTTGGCATTTGCTCTCCTGTCTGATTCTCTGCTCAAGCTCTGTTGCATATGAGTAAGGCAGCAAGCCATTACTAATTTTAAAAGCTGGTTCTCTTTGGCACCAGTTGTAATTCAGATGGTTCCTGCAAACAAACAAAGTGTTTTTCAAAGTTTCATGGAAGCTTGGAAGGAGAGTCCCATTCCTCACTGCCCACACTTTAAAAATAAAAGCACTGCTGCATTTCCCCCTACCTGAACATGCACAGACTTCACCTCTTCTGGAGCTGACAAGGGTTTCCTACATGTGATCCCATGTGCGGGTTGCCTTTCAAACTGTTTTCCCCTGTTATTGGATAATCTCCCAGTTCTGAAATAATCAGAAATTGTCAGACTGATTTATTTCTTTGTTGGGTTAGAAATGAAATGAAACAGGCACAAGCCAAGAGTTTCAATAGTCAGGAGATTAATATTAGGCTCTGACATTTTTATTTAGGCTAATAAATAAATAAGTATGAAAAAATTCTGAATGGCTCCCAGCAGACGTGTTTGGGGCTGATGGGTCTGAGTGCTCAGTTCTTAAGGAAAAGAGGCTGTTATACCTACATGCTATTTTACTACCACAGATCTGAAGGCAGAGGTCTGTGCTGAGTATTTATATTTAAAATCCTGGCCATAACATTATTTTATTTCACACAGTCTCATAGGTAGATGCATTCCAGCTGGGAGTTTCAATGCCAGTGTCACGAGTCTGATGCTCCTGCTAAAATCTTGGCCTAGAATTGCTTCATTCCAGTTCTGCTCCAGCAAGGAAATCCGGAAATAGCTGTTGCTATCGGAGCTTCAGCTTTCTGCTCAGTTTCCATAGAATCATAGAGTGGTTTGGGTTGGAAGGGACCTTAAAGATCATCGAGTTCCAAGCCCCCTGCCATGGGCAGGGACACCTCCCACTAGCCCAGGTTGCTCAAAGCCTCATCCAGCCTGGCCTTGAACCCCTCCAGGGATGGGGCATCCACAGCTTCTCTGGGCAACCTGTTCCAGTGCCTCACCACCCTCACAGGAAAAAACTGATTCCTCATATCTACTCTAAATCTACTTTCTTTCAGTTTAAAACCATTACCCCTCATCCTATCA
>NW_010129397.1:0-5409 GCF_000699245.1 Pterocles gutturalis | reverse complement strand
TGGCCGGTGAACACGCCGCCAGCAGCGGGGTGCCTGTGCGCACACAGACCAGCTCCCACCCTGCTGGCCCGGGTCAGCGGCACCCTGGCCTCTGCTCCGCTGAGCTTCAGGGTGGAGGAGCACCCACGCAACACTTAAGGGAGAAAAATTCCCCCTTTTGAGTGGAAACTTGGCTAGTTCTTCTTGCCTCATGAACACAGGCAAGGGAGAGCCCTTCTCAAGCAGTTCCTGTCTTCTCTACACCTTCGTCTGAGATGAGTTCAAGTCTCCTGCTAGCACAGGAGGTTTCCTCAAGAAAAGCCACCTGGAAAATTAAGGGCCTCATTACCATTTCGCTGTCACTTTGCCCAATGACTGCTTTTATTTCTGCTGCAGTGGTGACACCCCTTCTCCCAACTCACACCTCAGCTGCCTTTCAGTGCAACCAGGTCATTGTAATTTGCCCCTTTCAGTCTTAGCCCTCCTGTTTGGAAAAAAAATGTCCCCCTCAGTGTCATTTGCCTATCAACAGATGTTTATGACATTTCTCCTAATTATTCCAAAAACATTCTCCTTCCATTTTACCTCCTTTCCAAAAGCCCCAAGGAAAATTATAATCTCACGGCTTTTAACATAAAACAAGAGCACTATTAGACGTGCCCACCCTACTTTTCTGTTTCTGCTTTAAAAACAGTTTTCCAGCATGTCGATGTACATCAAGGCAACAACTAACAAAATTTTAACCTCATCAAGTAACTATAGTAACAGCATCTAAAAATGTCAGGGTACTAACGTTAGTCTTAGAAACTCCTTTAATTAGCTACAGCCTTTGGAACAAGTTTCAGTATAACCCAAGCTGCGGAGAAAGAAATGCTTCATACTTAGAGCTACCCAAGTTAGCTGCAACATTTATCCATTTTGAGAATATTGACAGAATTATCTCAGTGACTTGGGACACCGTGAAGAAATTCTTGGCAGTGTACAGCTCCTTTCACCCTGTGCCGTGTAACCGTCTGGTGGATACAGCACTCACTTCAGGAAGTCAGACTATTCCCCCACCCTCAGACTTGAGTAACTATAGCACATACTATGAAAAAAAAATCTACCTTAGGCCTATACCAGCCCTCTTCTTCATCTGACAATCTCTCTCACAGTCTTAGTCTTCTGTTGTTTTTCAGATTCCTGACTTTCTTCTGAGCCAAGTCCTCTGATGACTTCATACACAGCCACTGCCATGAGAAAAAAAACCTGCATTGCTCCAAGTTACTCCAATCCCTCTCCAGGACTGTGAGACAGAGCTGGGAGTCCTGCTTGACCAGCCCTCCTCCTACGCAGGCAGCAGGGAACACAGCACCCTGGCTTATGGGGTTTGTTGCACCAAAGCCCAATTCTGCATTATACAGGCTGTGAGAAGCAGCTCCTACCAGCTTTGACTAGCATGTGGAATGACAGGACACAAGAAAAATGGAGCTTTCATTTATTGGGCTGAAATTACAAATAGATTCACTTTGACTTCTGGCTCTGTGCTTGTGCCTTCAACACTTTCACGACAATCTTCTGCTCCTCAATAAGGAAAGCTCGCTTGATTCTGGAAAGGAAAAACAACAACTTTAGGACATGTATCCACTTAAATGAAAACACAAACATAAGATGAAGTTACAACTAGTTTTGCTGTCTCCAACATTCACTGCACATGTGATGTTAGTTCCACAATTACACAAAATGAGAAACCACCAATGTTCTTGTCAGCGTCAAAAGACAGGGACAGTGGCACCGCGTGAACGTAGCAGTTTGGGGGAGAAGGCCTAGTGTGCCTGCAAACCTAGGGTGAGTGGCTTGCAGGCAAGCACAGTAATACCTATTGGCTGAACACCGGAACAAATTACCACCTTCGCTAACTTCAAAGGCAAAAAGCAAAACTCCTCACCAGCAATCTAATTTAGCTGTTCTTAAAGTCAGAACTGGTGTGACCCATCACTGTCAGCTCTCTTCCTTAGAGCTACAGACAACTTTAGGAGAGTCCAGCAACCAAAACAGTAACAGTTCCCCTCTGAGGATTAAAGCTCCTTCGCAGCACAGAAACAGGGAACAGCCTGGCACGTCAAGTCATGCCTAAATACAATTATTTCTGGAAGACGTGTAGGGCCACTGTGCAGATGGACCTACGCAATAGTACTCGCACATCAGCAGCCTATGAGATGGTTTTGAGTTAAAAGCACCAATATATCATATACACTCTTCTACCATAGCACATTAAAATGCCATTCCATATGCATTTGGTATACATGGCTACTTTTGCAATACATATAATCTACCAAAAATTCTTAAACAAACACAGAAGAAAACCTGCCAGTTCCAGGGATGGAGGTAACTGTGTTTTTTGGTTCAGGCAGAATAAGGCATGCTGATGTATTAAAAACGATTTACAAAGCTCATAAGAATGTTTGGGAAAACACTCGGGGAAAAAAAAAGGGCTCACAACACATATATGTTATGCTATGGATCTGCAGCTGTAACAACTTGTCTTCAGTGGCACCCAGTGGGATTTAACTTAGAAATCGCACAAGCGGAAAAAAAAATGCTGTCAACATTTGCAGTACAGATGAAAAAACTAGCATGAGACTGCCGAGTCCAGATATCTGCTTCAATTACCATTCATAGAGATGACGCATTCTTTGTAATATAGATTTTTTACTCAAACATGCCAACGAAGTACATGGATGTACAGTTATTACCCAACAAAACTGATTTCAGTGAGGCCCAACAAAGGCCATCTTAAAGCTTAACCACATAAAGATGCTTAATATACAACGAATTAATACCTTTGAATTCCAAAACACCACAAAGAAGCCAAAATCTCAACTGATCTTACACTAGCATCTTTGCATAAGACAAAACAACTGGACAACAGAAAAATCTTTACTGAAGAACATGAACTCTCTACAAAGGAGCACCGCATACGGTAATTAGCTCAGATCCAAGGGGCAAAAATCACACACATGTGCCCCATGCTAACATGTCCCATGCTCACCCCCTCCATTTTACTACACCAACGTCACACAAGAGCCTTCCAAGTTTTAGTCCACATTATGAAAACAGCGAGATGCAAAAATCCCATACAAAGTAACCTCATGAATGAAGTTATCTTTCTGCAAGCTTACCTGTCGCGGACACACTTAGCACACATGGAGCCACCGTAGGCTCTGCTAACGTGCTTCTTCGTTTTTGACAGCCTCATAAGAACTTTAGGACGCACAGCACGGACCTACAGAAAACAAAAATGAGAAGTGTATCGTAAGATAGTAATTTTGGATAACCGCAATATTAAAAAAAATTGATAGTTTAAAAAAGCAGCAACACCTCAAGTTGACTATTCAAGACACAAAAAAAGTGACTGAAATCACAGTTTGTTATACATGCCATCTTCAGCTTTCCCAAGCTGATCTTTTCATTCTACTACAGGGCTTCACCTAGAGCTTCATCATTAAAAAATGTTTATAAAATAGATTGCTTTCCCAAGCATAGGAACTGCTCAAAGATAGACACTACTCAAGCATTCCCATCACTGTTAAGAACAATGGCAGGACACAGAGAATACTTTTTGGAGAAAAATATGATGTTAAAATATTCATTCCTTTTTTCTAAAACTGAAAGTCAAACTTGGCTTACATCTTTTTTTAAAGCCCACCTGATAGGTCCAACTTAAGACTTTTAAGCCTGCTACATAATCTCCTCGGTCTAAGTATAAAAATTTCAGCCAGTTACAACTTACAGAGCAAGAAGGTTCAGATATAACAGCATATATAATGAGAACCACAAGCATTTAAAGAAGTGCTTATTCTTCAAGCTTACAAAGCTTGCTTTACCAGTTAAACTTTAAAATATTCTTATCTGAACATTGTAAAGAAAGTTGTTTCAACAAGAGTTCATCAAGAAACAGGCACATCACTTGAAAAGGCTCTTTGTACTGAAAAAAAAACCATAGATCTAAAAAAAAAAAAAATAGAATGGTTTGGGTTGGAAGGGACCTTAAAGATCATCCAGTTCTACCCCCCTGCCATGGGCAGGGACACCTCCCACTAGCCCAGGTTGCTCAAAGCCTCATCCAGCCTGGCCTTGAACACCTCCAGGGATGGGGCATCCACAGCTTCTCTGGGCAACCTGGGACACTGCCTCACCATCCTCACAGGAAAACATTTCTTCCTAATATCTAATCTAAATCTGCCCTCTTTCAGCTTCAAACCGTTACCCCTCGTCCTGTCACTACACTCCCTGATCAAGAGTGCCTCCCCATGTCTCCTGTAGCCCCCTTTAAGTACTAGAAGGCTGCTACAAAGTCTCCCTGGAGCCTTCTCTTTCCAGGCTGAACAACCCCAACTCTCTCAGCCTGTCCTCATACAGAAGGTGCCAGTAAGCCCAATACTTACACCACGAAGTCTTCCTGGGCATATACCACATGCTGATTTTGGTGCCTTCCCAACTTTCTTGGTGTAAAGGTAAACGATCCTGTTCCCGGGTGTTCGGGACCTAAGTACAGCAGAAAAATACTCAGTTAATGTAACCATCAAAACTTCAACTTAGCTTTCTTAAAAAATAAGTTTTTTTAGAAACTATGTCTTACTTACAGTCTGGTCTTGTTGGAAGCTGTGTTGTAGGACAACCTACGGCGGTAGGTCAGGCGCTGAACCATTTTGTACACCTGGATTAGTCAAAAACAGAGCAGCGCTAGTTTAAGGGCCCAACATCCACATGAAGTCCACACATCACAGCATCACCTGCACCGAAGAGCTGGGTCAGATCTGAATCAGCAGCTGATTCTGTACTAGTATTAACAAAACTAAAGCATTTCCTCAGCAAGGACAGCCACCACAACTACATTAAAAAACAGGAAAAGACGTGAGAGCAGGTAGCATGGGATTTGCAATGCAGATTCATCCAAACTAACTCGAATGCAGCTCAACATCCTGGTCTTGCCTGCATAATGTCACACTCCCCTAAACAACTGTTTAAAGCTTTAGCAGCTGTGTATTTTCTAGTCAACGTAAGCTTCGTTGGCAAGGCTGAACACCGAGCTGAACGCCAGCTTCTCCTATCTCATGAGAGCAGGTAGCATGGGATTTGCAATGCAGATTCATCCAAACTAACTCGAATGCAGCTCAACATCCTGGTCTTGCCTGCATAATGTCACACTCCCCTAAACAACTGTTTAAAGCTTTAGCAGCTGTGTATTTTCTAGTCAACGTAAGTTTCGTTGGCAAGGCTGAACACCGAGCTGAACGCCAGCTTCTCCTATCTCATCTGTCAGCAACCCCCATCGGCCACACTCCAGGCCCAGACCGGGGCCTTCTCCGGGCCCAGCGCAGCCCTCAGCACCCCGCCTATGCAGCGGAGCAGGGGCATAACGCCCCACCGAGGAGCCGGCAGCCTTCA
>NW_010129396.1:0-348 GCF_000699245.1 Pterocles gutturalis | reverse complement strand
TCGGCCTCGTGGATCTGGTTGTCGAACCACATGTGAGCCACCGTCATGCGGTTCTGGGTGAGGGTCCCGGTCTTGTCGGAGCAGATGGTGGAGGTGGAACCCAGCGTCTCCACCGCCTCCAGGTTCTTCACCAGGCAGTTCTTGCGCGCCATGCGCTTGGCCGTCAGCGTCAGGCACACCTGGGAGGGGGAGGGATAGCCATGGGGGGGGCTATGGGACCCCCCCACATGGCCACAGAGGCACCCCGAGATCCCTGCTGCATGCAGAGACCTCCCACTGCACCCCAGTCCTGGACCCATAGGATCCCAGGCATGGACCCCCCCCCAGTGCATCCTGTTGGCCGCTAGC
>NW_010129395.1:0-607 GCF_000699245.1 Pterocles gutturalis | reverse complement strand
GGATGCAAACAGAAAGAAGTACAATCCAATTAAGATATAGAGAATTAAGGGCAATTGCTCTCTACTCCTACAGCATTCACTATGCTGTTCTTTAGCACAGCATGAAAAACTTCTTTACTGACAGTATGGAATATTCTACTACAACTTCGTGATTGAAGACTGAACCACACATTTCATTCTATTTTAACTACATTAAAGTGATTTAACAAATTCTTACGAGTTTCTAATTGCTTCGACTGAAGAAAGAAATAAATACAAAAAAATAACCAGACACAACAGGAATTTTCCAAGAGTTGTGGAAGTGTCATTTAATAAAAATGTAGGTTTTGAATTCTTTCTAATCTCGTAGTTCTTTAAAAAATACAGAACAAGAAGGCAAGCCTCCTTGATCCCAAAGTGGACATTACTCCTTTGCTCTCTGAATAAGAAGGTTCAAAGAAATCTCACAGCATTATTTTCCACAGCACCTGCTGCTGATTACTACACTACAAGTGGAGAATTAAAGTCTCCCTCAGTATAATCTCAATCATTCTTCATCAACCATCACAGACATCCGAATGCAACCTTTGCAACATGGGTTTAAGGCTAATTTTACACAGAGTCAGGA
>NW_010129394.1:1131-9152 GCF_000699245.1 Pterocles gutturalis | reverse complement strand
GATTGATGCTGCTGGAAGTTTCCACCGGGCCCTGTCGTCGCTCTGGGGGGGCTGCCGCTCCAGGGCGTCCCCCGATCCGCTTGCTCCCCTCCTCAGAGCCAGGAGCTGCTCCCTCCTCCCCAGGGCCGGTTGTTCTGCAGCACACCTGTGCGGCCAGCCTGCTTCGCTTGGTTGGAGCTGCTTCTCCTCTTCCTCCTCCTTAAATGCAGCCGAAGCACCAGGGAATTTCCCCCCCAGCGTTAGGGAAGGAGAAAACCAGCTCTGATGTTGGCAAGTGGCTGGAATGCCGGCGTGTCGGAGTCAGGGCAGGAGTTAAAACAACAACAGAAATCCCAGCCAGTTTTTTCTCAGATTTCCTGCTGTTAGTATGTAAATTTGCAGGTGTTGGAGCTCCTTTGCGCCCGGCTTTGAGTATGTGCTTATGGCCACGACAAAGAAATGGGGCTGCTTCCATCCGCGTGGTTTTTTCCCCTATGACTCTGCTTCGCTTCATCACCCCCAGCGGTTTATTTGCAGTCGCCGAGGTCTTGCGTGGATTTGAGGGGACTCTGATTCACCTTCAAGGTGTTAATTAAAACCGCGGTAACTCGGATCAGGTGTGGCCATTGCCTTAAAATGAGTCTGAAAGTTAGGATCATGTTCACCCCCCAGAAAAAAAAGATCTGTCAGGCAGGTGGGAAGGGTGCTTCAGGGAGCTCCCCTGCAGCTGGAATACCTGGACTGATGCCTGTGTCCTGTCTGTAATTTGGTGGTTTCCTCTCTTGGAGCAGAGCTGGGAGAAGGTAACATGGATATCATGGTGATAGGGTTTGAACTCATGGTCTAAAATATACAAAACTTTCCAAGACCCCCCGAAAGAGAGTTTTATAGCTGTGTAGAGGTGCCTGCGCTGCTCGAGCTGTGGGACGGGGCGTTGTGAGGGCTGGCAGGTACCTTCTCGTCAGCGTTTGCCTCTGTCTCGGGCTCCTCCGCTGGGCCTGGCAGCTCCCCGAGGAGACGGGCTTGTCCTGGTTAGGGGTGGGGAAAAAAAAAAAAAAAATCTCTCTTCTTTGTATCTCTTGTAGAATATTGAAGAGAATGGCACAGTTTCCAAAGTAACTAAATTCTTGTGAGACGCGAAGGAGCCGCCTTGGAGCAAACCTACCAATCGTGCTGGTGTGAGCGGTCCAGCTGGCTGCTAGCGGGCGTTTCCTCCGGCTGGACATGGGGTCTCATGGGCTGGCGCGGTTGGTAAGTTTTCTCCTCCTACAGCTCCATCGCTCTGAGTGCTGGGAATTTCCTTTTCCGTGTGCCGGGAGCTCCCGGCAGGCTCCGAGAGCTGCTCGAAGCACCGGCAGGCAGACGTCAGGGGATCTGGACAGTTGGTCGGGATGCGAGGCGCTTGGTCCGCGTGTCCTGGGTCAGGAATGAGCCCTTGTTGTGCTCGTTTGAGGGACATAATAAACAGTTCTCGAGCCAGAAATCACTCAGGTTTTGGTTGCTTTGTCCTTTCACAGGGGGGAAGGCAGGCAAAGGGTGAGGAGGTTGTTTCCAGTGTGGAGGGAGATGGTTTCCCTGCACTTGTGACAAGCGGAGGAAGAAGAGGTAGCCAGAGAAAAAAATTATTTTATGAATCAGAGCTCTTTAATTGCTGTAAGGGAGAGTCCTGTTCCGCTTGAGGCTTGGCTGGGGGTTTACAGAAGGGCGAAGTGGATCCGAACCACTCAGCAGATTCTTCGTGGGGCGTGGATAAGTGTGTAGTGCGGAGTGGGTGACGGTTGCACGGTGCACGTCTGGGAGAGGGTGCTGGAGGGGGTCTCCTGCCGCTCGGCGGGGTCCGTGTCCCCCAGGGCTGATCCAGAAACGTTCCCCGCAGGCAGCGACAGTCCTGCTCCCCAGTCTGTGCTGGAAACCCCCCGAGAGTGAGGCCGTGTGTTTTAGTACCCACTTGCTTTCACTGTGCTCTGAGTAGGTTTACACCACATTACACCCTCAGGATGTGAGACTGTCGCTGCTGGACTCGGATGTAAATCCTACAGGCGAGACTCGCAGAGGGATTACACCACAACTGTGGCGACACGGGGCTTCCCCCCCGGTCGTTATCCTGATTTATTTGTTGGGGCTGATGGGATCTCTCCTGGTACACGTCTGTCTGTCTGGCCAGCTCAGCGTGGCTCTCGTTTGTAGTCAGGGCTGTTAATCCTCGGCAGTGCCCTAATTCTGCTGAAAGGGAGGGTGCAGCCCTTGAACCCGGGCAGCCGTACAAGCTCCCGGCTTTCTGGGAAGAAAGCGTCCTTTTATCGCTGGCCAGCTCGCTGCGTGCGAGCGTCTGATGCTTTCGTCTCCAGGAGGTTGCCACAGCAAGCGGCAGCGAGCGGCTTCGAGGGAACAGATGCCCTTCACTAGGGAACGGGGCGAGTAATTTCCCCGCGATGCCATCCCAGGCGCCTGGGACTCTGACCTGCCTCTTCCCGGGGATTTATTTATGTGCTTGGTG
The DNA here is from genome assembly GCF_000699245.1 of Pterocles gutturalis. Classification (NCBI taxonomy): domain Eukaryota; kingdom Metazoa; phylum Chordata; class Aves; order Pterocliformes; family Pteroclidae; genus Pterocles; species Pterocles gutturalis. Next base: position 6,676 of record NW_010129394.1, on the reverse strand, counting down.
GCAGCAGGGCTGTGAAAGAGCCTCAGTGGAGCCTCGAGAGGAGCCGTGGAGCCCGTGCTGGCGAGGGGCGAGCTGCCTGCCTTTGGGAAGCCGGCTCCTTGGTGACTCGGCCCGGGGCCCGATCACTCGGTTTCTCAGACGCTTTCTCTTTGGCAAAAGGCTTCGTGTTCCCGGGGAGGAGACGTCTGCCTCGGTCCGTGCTGCGCAGGACAGCCGAGGGGTGTGGGAGGAGCTGAGGACCTTCACCCCTGCTTTTATGCGAGTGCTGCCGGCATCTCCGTTACCTGGAGGACTTTTCTCCCAGCTGTAAGCTGTATGAAGATGCTGACAGCATCAAAACAGAAGAACCCCGCTATTTTCCCAACGCAGATGTGCCTTTTGCCCGGGGCTCCTGCAGCCACATGTCAGCAGTGGCCGATGCTTCAAGCAAAGTCACATTTGCCCTCTCTGAGGCGGCGTGCCGGCCTGCCGGCATCTCCGTTACCTGGAGGACTTTTCTCCCAGCTGTAAGCTGTATGAAGATGCTGACAGCATCAAAACAGAAGAACCCCGCTATTTTCCCAACGCAGATGTGCCTTTTGCCCGGGGCTCCTGCAGCCACATGTCAGCAGTGGCCGATGCTTCAAGCAAAGTCACATTTGCCCTCTCTGAGGCGGCGTGCCGGCTGTGCCCCCCCTGGGCAGCCTGTGCCGATGCCTCTCGCCTCACTTGCGATAGTTGCTGCCGAGCCTTTGCCACGCTGGGCTGTGGAATGTGGAGTTTGCTCCCTTTGGAACAAACCCCACGCTTAGTTCTCCCCATCTGTGCAGTCCCTCATCCAACCCTGGATCTCCCGTGGATGGGAGCATCTGTCAGGTTGTTAACCAGCGGCTCTGCCCGTGCCAGAGCTTCCCTTCACCCACCCGGAGCCAGACACCAGCGCTCTGCCGCAGTCCTGGGACACGGCTCTGCCCCGGTCCCGCAAGCAGCAAAAAACCGCTCACTGTGCTTAGACAACGGTTCATTTTTGTCCGGTTCGATGTGTGACAAGCCATCCGGGACCTGGTATCTTCATCGTGCTCTTTGTCCTCTGCCAGTGCCTCCCATTGCTCCGGCTATCCCAGCATCTCCGTAAATACCAGAGCGCTGGCTTCCCGTCGGCTCGCCTGAGTGAACCCCAAGCGTCCGCGCTCCTCAGACGGCCGTAATTCCCTGTTTGGAGTCAGGACATCGTCAGCAGCGGTAGTAAAGAGCGTTTGAGCTCGGACAAGTTCTCCCTGACACCTCATCTGGGCAAATATTACCAACCTATTGAGCCATGGAGCGACTGCTGGATGGGGTCGACTGGGGAATTTGCCAAAGGAAATGTCAAGGATGAAATGTCTTTTTAGTCCGGAACAAAAGATTTAGCAGATTGTGAGGATTTAGGAGTCTCTCTCCCTGGCTTCACCCCATTAAACCTTTGAAAAGAAACTCTTGTAGCTGCTCCAGCGGTGAGAAGAGCCTCAGCCTCCGTGTTACCACTCTGCGGTGTTCAGTGGTGAGCGTCGGAGGTTGCAAACGCCCAAGGAAAGTGTCAGGAGAAGAAGGCAGCAAAGCCACACGGGCGGCGGATCGCCTCCATCGTCTCAGCTGCCCCTCGGGGTGGCCCTGCCTTGTCCCACGCTCCCACCATGTCATTGTCATCCCTGTCTGCCGAGGCCCTCGAGCAACCGGCTCCTCTCGGATTTTATTTTTTTTTAATTCCCCGAAGTGACCTTTTAATTACATAACGACTTACAAACACTCAGCACTGACAACATACCAAAATAATTGAAAACAATGTTCTTCCAGCCTCCACAAACACAGTTCTGTACCAAAACCCTGTCCTCTGAGATTCCCAAAGTTAGGAAAACAAGCGGCAGGGAGGCGGTGTGAGCTGGGAACCGGGAGGCTGTCGGCTAGCCGGGGCCACGCCTGCCTCCGATTTGAAGCGGGGGGCTCCGCAGGGCAGTGGGGGTCTCTCAGCACGGGGAGGGGGGGCATCGCTTCAGGTCCAGGCTGCGCGGGGATGGAGGCTGCAGCCGGTTTCCCCCCCAACTGGTGTTTTCCTTTGCTGGTGAACAAAGGGCGAAGGGATGCAGGGGAGAGGGTGATGAGCTGGTGAGATTTATTTTTTCCCTGTGTAACGTCCCAGTGAAGGCATACGGGTGAGGTGTGACATTTGGGGCGATGTCGGGTGACACCGGGAGAGTCCCTCGGGCATTGGGACCCTGGGCTGGGCGCACCGAGGAGCTGTGGTCTCGGCTCTGGTCTTACTCCTCATCTCTCTGCTTCCTCCTCGCAGATCACGAGACAGCATGGCTGCAACCGCTGCCGTCAGCCCCAGTGAATACCTGCAGCCGGCCGCCTCCGCTGCCCAGGTGAGTACGGGGCCATCAGAGGGCTCCCAGCTCCCTGCCAGGGCAGAGGGACATGTCCTGGGGCACAGGACAGCAACCGCTGCGTCATTCAGCCCCTCCTGCCTCCGCCACAGCCAGCGTTGCCGCAGCAGGAGGAGGGCTGGTCGCAGGACAGGTTGGGGGGCTGCGCTCTGGATTTGTGTCCAGCTCTGATGCTGATTTTTCCGGAGTGTTTCTCCTTCCTGCGGTGGGTTTTCCGTAAGGATTTCTTGGGTCACGTTAGCAGCTGATATCCCAAGGTGGTCTTGGAATTAAAACTGTGTGAAACACTCCAGGATGTGTGTAGCAGGTGGAAGCACCAGCAGACTCGCAGGGTATTTGCAGCTTTTTAGAGGTTGTAAGAGCACAGGCACGCAGTTAAAAGGCAGTCACCATCCTGATGGCTAAACGGAGGGTGACTAGGGTGAGCTAAAGGCACACGTGGTCGGGGTAATTAAGCAGTTCCCTTAATAAGGGCTGTCTCATTGCCATGGACTGGGTCACTGTCGATAGCATGTGCGCTTTCCTTCGCTGACTCAATCTCCAGATGTTTGGCACAAGCCCATGTCTCTAACTTAACCCGTCTCCTTCCCCACTCCCCAGGACTCCCAGCCATCTCCTCTCGCCCTCCTCGCAGCGACGTGTAGCAAAATCGGTCCCCCCGCGGTGGAACCCGCCGTGCCCCCTCCTGCCCCTCCTCAGCCAACGTCTCGCAAACTCATCCCTATCAAACCCGCTCCGCTCCCTCTGGGCTCTGGTAAGAGCAGCTTTGGGATCCTCTCGTCGAAAGGGAACCTCTTCCAGATCCAGGGCTCTCAGGTCAGCGCCTCCTACGCTGGGGGACAGCTGGTTTTTGCCATCCAGAACCCGACCATCATCAGCAAGGGCACCCGCTCGTCCACCAACATCCAGTACCAGGCGGTGCCCCAGCTCCAGGCCGCGGGGGGACAGACCATCCAGGTCCAGCCCAACCTCACCAACCAGATCCAAATAATTCCAGGCATGAATCAAGCCATCCTCACCCCTTCTTCTTCTTCTTCCTCTCACAAGCCCGTGCCCATCAAACCAGCTCCAGCGCAGAAGGGTGGAGCTTCGCCGGCGCAGGGCACGAGCAGCGTGGTGAAATTAGCCGGTGGCAGCAACGTGACACTTACCCTGCCCGTGAACAACCTGGTGAACGCCGCTGAGCCGGGCACACAGGCTCAGATCCTTGCAGAGAGCCCCTCGAAACCCAGCAAAAAGACTCGAAAGAAAACGCTGTCGCCCTCCCAGCCTGCTGCCGTGGCCGTGGCCGAGCAGGTGGAGACGGTGTTAATAGAGACCACGGCCGAGAACATCATCCAGGCGGGCAACAACCTGCTGATCGTGCAGAGCCCGGGCTCGGGCCAGCCGGCCGTGGTGCAGCAGGTCCAGGTGGTGCAGCCCAAGCAGGAGCCACAGGTTGTGCAGATCCCACAGCAAGCCCTGCGCGTGGTCCAGGCCGCCTCCGCCACGCTTCCCACCGTCCCCCAAAAATCCTCCCAGAACTTCCAGATCCAGCCGACGGAACCCATTCCTACCCAGGTACCACCTCCTGTGTCCCCCTGCAAGGTCTCTCTGCCCCATTTCTCCTCTGAGCTCTCACCCAGGCTTTAAAAAACGGAAGGGTTTTGTGAGCCACCAAACATCCTCAACTTGGCATCAGTTTAGGCACCGTGTGGTGGATTCTCTGATGTCTAAGAAGGGTTGGGAGCGCCGCTGTTCCCTCTGCAGGGCTTTATTAAGTCTCTCTCGCTCACCACCTGCTCTTGCAGGACTTCTAGAAGAGCAGTGTCCTTGAAACCTCTGCTGTGCCACCAGCTTGGGTTGGGACGAGCCAGCCTGCTCAGAAGCTCTCGGGAGATGGAGGGAGGTGGGGGAGTGAAGCTCACAGCCCGTAGGTCTGTCTCTTTAGTGTTGCCTTTGGAAACCAGGCTGCAAAAGCAGCCCTCTGCTGCCATGCAGGGCCAGGACCTCCTTCAGGAGGCCCCCAAAGGCTCTTCAGGTGCTTGGGCAACTTCTCAGGCTCTTTGGCTCATGGCAGGTGTGGATTCCTGGGTTGTGTGGGCAGGGTGAGCATCGTGGTGGCGGGGGCTCTGCCCGGTGACAGTGGCTGGTCTCATTCCTCCTCTCTCCTCCTCTCAGATTTACTTCAAGACGCCGTCGGGTGAGCTGCAGTCGGTGCTGCTCCAGGAAGCTCCGGCCGTGACGGTGGCTCCGTCGAGGACCTCCTGCAGCAGCCCGGTGTCACGCAGCTCCGCCGTGGGGGTCAGCAGCAAGAAACCAGCCACGTGCAAGGAACGCACTCTGCCAAAGATCGCCCCGGCCGGAGGCATCATCAGCTTGAACGCGGCTCAGCTGGCGGCTGCGGCGCAGGCCATGCAGACCATCAGCATCAACGGCGTGCAAGTCCAGGGTGTGCCCGTCACCATCACCAACACCGGAGGTGGGCTGCGCCCTGCTCTGCAACCGGGTGGGAGGGACAGCGGGACGGGACAGGAGGGGCAGCAGGACATAGGCAGCTCCTTGATCTGGAGGATAGAAAGCCCCCCGCCTCCATGCTTTGCAGCTGGATGTTGCAGCTTTGTAAACCCTTGTTCCCTAAGGCTGAGTGTTGCTGTTCAATGTCATCGGCTCCTCTAGCTCCTGTCGCTCCAGGTGGCCCCGAGTGTTTTTTTGGTGGCTCTGTGGGGTGTTTCCAAGCCCCTCCTGGTGTACGCTGTGTCAGGGATGGCGGTTAGCAGAGACAGACGCCCGCAGGGTCAGGCTGTGCGGTCGTGCCGAGCTGCAGGACACGTCTGAGCGCAGGGGCTGAGGCATCCCGAGAGCCCCGACCAGCTCTGTGTGCTCCTGAGCTCTGTGCAGGGGAGGGCTGAGCCGTGCCAGGCCCTCGGGGCGAGACGGGTGGCTGTGTTCGGAGACCTGGGACCCAGCCAGGCAGAGGGACGTGCTGCACCGGGGTTTTCCCTCCTGCAGTGCCTCTGGGCCACAGATCATGCTGCCAGGTCCCGGTCTTGAGTCTGGGACGTCTCCTTCTGTTCGCTCGGTGCGGTGGCAGCTTTCAGGGATCACCATTCCCTGAAAGCTCCTCACCTCCGCGGGAATGAGTGTCTTCCTTAAGCCAAAAA
>NW_010129394.1:687-1016 GCF_000699245.1 Pterocles gutturalis | reverse complement strand
CCGTCCTCCCCCCTGCCCGGTAAAACCATCCCCAGCCCAGTCCCAGCGGCGTGGGCTGCAAGCAGGGAGCGCAGAGGAGGAAGCTGTGTCTGAGGGAAGTTTATCTGCTTTCTGATCCAGAAAGACCTGCTGCTGTGCAGTGGTTTCTCTCTCAGCAAGAACCAGCAGGAGTCCCGGCTCGGTTTTGCAGTCGGAAGCTGTTCTTTCTTGCTTGACTAAACAATGTCAGCATAAAACGCGGGCCAGCGTGGTTTCATGCTCCACAGCGGGTCGCCGTCCTCGCTGGGCTTGCTTTTAAGGGGGTTTTTAATTGCTGCTTTGCGTGTCAA
>NW_010129394.1:0-223 GCF_000699245.1 Pterocles gutturalis | reverse complement strand
GAGCGTGGAGCGGCCCTTAGGGTCCGGGGTAAGTCCCGTTTTTTTGATCAATATATTGCACGTTTTTTCAAAGTTTCTTTTTTGTTTCCTCTTTGGTCATTTCCCCATCCTGAAGGGTCAAACCGAAAACTTTGAAAAACCGCACAGTATATTCAGAAAAAAGGGACTTACCGGCCCCGCGTGGGGACCAGCACGTGGCGGGGCAGGGGGGGCGTGGCACGGG
>NW_010129393.1:0-1106 GCF_000699245.1 Pterocles gutturalis | reverse complement strand
ATTGCTGAGTCTTCTATTAAGAGCGTTTGCTAACTTGCTTCCTACTCTCCTTCAGCTGGAAAGTGCTCTAGTAATGCCAACTATACATAGAAAGAAAATTGTGCAGCCATGCTGGACAAGCAGCTTTCTCTAGCTCTTCAGGGACTTGATTATGGTGCTTGTTTCTCTGTCTTGTAGCTTGAACGGGATGCGTATGTACAAGCCCTTGCTCGTTTTTCCTTGTTGACTGCCAGTTCCAGTATTACAGAAATGAAACAGAAGAACATCGATACCATTAAGACACTTATTACAGTCGCTCACACAGATGGCAACTATCTTGGGAACTCTTGGCATGAGGTAAAAACTTGATTAGTTTAAATTGTGCAACTTGCATTGTCCTCTGAAAACTTGCAAGGTTTTGTTCTTCTACCACTTCCAGTCTTTAGTAACTGTGTTAGCTCCCAGCATGTTTCAGAACCCTATTTAAAATGTGGCTGCAAGTGCATTATTTTTAGTGGGGTTTTTTAATATATATGTGTGTGTTTGTGTATGTATATTGTTAGACTCTATAGGCACCGTGTGACCAGTATTGTAATTTTTGTAGGTGCCTTTGATATGGAATTAAAACCATATGAAAATATTGTTTGACTTCAGAGAGTTCTGTACAGAAACTATTGGATTCCTGTTGAATTCCATGTTGAAAAATATTCTAGCTAACAGGTCCTGACTTGTCTGTGCAGTGTCTGGCAACACGTATACCACGATCACATGAAAAATTAGGGCTAAAATAACTTGCTGAGGGATAGGTAAGGATAGGCTATCGGAATCATATGTATTTTCTTAAAGCGTATTTTCCAGGAGCAATTTAATCGGGTCTAAATCTGGCATTCCTGTTCTCTGGCAGTAGTCTTTGGCTATATGATAATATGAGCCAAAAAGTACTCGAGCTGACAAATTGCTTGGACCTGGTTTACAGCATACCCTCACAAATGCTCGTGCCAGTGCAAGGGATGTTGTGGGGGAGTAAGAAAGAAGAGATAGTCAATCTTGTGCTGACGGCAAGGCACAGTTTTGGCATTTTCACAGTCTGTGTTGGAACATTGTGTCCTGGGTCCAGCTGGGATAGG
>NW_010129392.1:0-18960 GCF_000699245.1 Pterocles gutturalis | reverse complement strand
GTACCTCATCAGGTCCCATGGACTTGTGCACCTTCAGGTTCTTTAGATGGTCTCGAACCTGATCTTCTCCTACAGCTGGTGATTCTTCCTTCTTCCAGTCACTGCCTTTTCCTTCTGCAACTTGGGCAGTGTGGCTTGAGCTCTTGCCAGTGTAAAGAACTCATAAAGTACCTCAGCCTTCTCTATATCCTGGGTCACCAGGTCTCCGGGTTTCTTCCAGAGGGGGCTCACATTTTCCCTAGTCCTCCTTTTATCACTGACACACCTATAGAAGGTCTTTCTGTTTCCCTTAACGTCCTTGGCCATATTTAATTCTATTAGGGCTTTAGCTTTCCTAACCTGATCTCTGGCTTCATGGACAGCGTCTCTGTATTTTCCCCAGGCCACCTGTCCTTGCTTCCACCCTCTGTATGCTTCCTTTTTTTGTTTGAGTTTGCTCAGGAGTTCCTTGTTCATCCATGCAGGCCTCCTGGCATTTTTGCCTGCCTTCCTCTTTGTTGGGATGCATCGCCCCTGAGCCTGGAGGTAGTGAACCTTGAATATTAGCCAGCTTTTTTGGGCCCCTCTTCCCTCCAGGGTTTTATCCCATGGGAGTCTTCCAAGCAGGTCCCTGAAGAAGCCAAAGTCTGCTCTCCTAAAGTCCAGGGTAGTGAGTTTATGCCTCCAGATACTTACCCTGGCCACAGGTGCCTCCAGAATCCTGTGAGGAATAAAAAATCACTGCAGCATGGCTCCAAAAAAGCCCCTTCCTTCCTCTTCAAACCTCTTTCTACTTACTGGCCTCAGGATATGCTTAAACTTAAACTGATGTAGAAGTACTTTAATTGTAAAATTATAATACGCCGGGGTTGACTCCTTCAAAACAGCAACAAAACAGCAAAACAAATCAGAGGGACTGCAGTGGGGGGAAAGAAGAAGTGTAGCGATTCGTATGTAAAGCTTTTTCTAGAGTATAAATGCTAGGACGAGCCAGAAGGCCCAACAGTCACGGTTATTTATTCTCATTTCCATCAATACATTCTTAAATTAACCTCAAGGACAAAATAAACTGTTCCCATGATGCAGCAGACAATAAGGAGAGGAACTTTTTGGAATATGCAAGACTCCTTGACTCAGATGAAAACTTCATCCATGTTGCCACCAATCTAGCATACTCTCTAATGGCACTTTCTGAACAGATTCCGGTCTTGAATTTTGTGAGAGAGTTAAAATTGAAGCATTGCTAAAACACACTCAAAAATAATGTCTGTACTGGGCAGAGTCATCACTACAGTCAATTAGGTATTCACAGCTCTGCTCCCATTTCTGCTGCAGTAGGCGTGATTACTGTACTTCACTGTTTCCCCAGTTCTTGTGCTCCATTTAGTTACACTGGTCTAGATACCACTTCACCACACATCAAAACAAAACCAACTCCAAACAGATTTACAATGTACAAAACAAAGCCTAACTTTTCAAAAGCCCCAAAATAGGGTGCAATACCACATGGTACGCTGCACAGGGTAAATGTGGGTATCCAAAAAGTCTCTTAAAAAAATTAGGATTTTGTGAGCCTTTTCTCCTGAATAATGAGACACTTAAGTGAATGCACAAAAGCACCATGCTAACAGCAGCACATACCTTTCCTTGGCACAGGCACGGAAAAACAACAATTAAGCTTTTGTGAAACATATCCTTTTTCCAAAACACGAAGAAATTGTTCCTAAATACCTGCGCTGCCAATGTCTCTCTCACATATATAATTATATAGTCTTTCTTAAAAGACTGCAAACAGTCAGATGGCATTGTTAAATAACCAAATGTGTTCTCTCTATCTTACTTTTGATTATTCAACATTAGCACATAAATTGACAGTTATTAAGCAAATGATAAATATTATCTGTTCATACAAAGAGTGCTTTAGTGAACCAAAACCATTAACAGTTCCCAAGAGCATAAATGTAATTCTTTTACAATACTGAAAAGGAAAGCTAGGAGGGAAAAAAAAAAAGTGTAGATGTTATTACACTCAAGAACATATGCAGAGATTCCCCAGAAGAGGCAAGGAACATAGTTAACCTAACACAGTGTAACTCAAAAATCATTGTGAAAGGATTTGAATGTGCATAAGATTACAAAAATGTGAAATTTGATTTCTTTTCCTTATGCCTCAGAGCTTCTGTTATGCTTCTGGTAATTTTACCAAATTGAAGAAATACTACAAATTCTAAGCATAAACCTACTCTTGCACTTTTTTTTGCTACATAATAAAATAAATATCCTTTGTCGAGTACCATGACCACATTAAAAAATGGGAACTTAACAGAAAGTTATTTCTGTTCAAATAGCCTTAAATCAACTCAGAAGATTAAAAAACACTGCAGAAACTGGAAGGACAGATTTTGAAAATTCTTCCAGGATAGTTAATGGTGACAAATAATTGAAACTACAATCTAGAAGATGTTCCACACCCTTCTGTCTTTTCAAACATAGTGTTATGATGTTACTCTGATGTCTTCCAGGGAAAGACATTTAAAATACGCTGTGAAAGAATCACCATTGCTTTTCTATTTGGAGGAAAGCGTATCTCCTCATAGCTGCAAGACACCCCTTGCCCTTTGGATGACTTCTTGACCTATCAACACCAAAGTTTACAAAACACCCATCAACAAAAATCAGTAAAGCCAAAAAGAAAACCTTTTCTGTTGGCTTTGCTCTATCATACCTTTGATGCAAATGAGTGATACAAGGTCTCAGACCATAAAGTGGATATCGTACAAGAGAGTTAGAACATTGTTTTCCCTAAGAAAGAGAACAGAGGTACTTCTGGATAATGAGACAGGAAATGTGTAAATCCCATCCCACTTTCTCATTTAGAGAGTTTAATAAAGCAGCACTCTATTATGGCACACAAATACATTTTGGCAGCATTTGGAAAGATAGCGCCTCCTGAGCTGTGAGTGCCGTATTTTACTGGACCCTGTCAGGCTAGATAAAACCTGTCTGCAACTTTTATATTTTTTCTAGACAGAAGACTTACACAATATGGCCAAGAAGCTTCAGAACCATACACTCTGGCCTATCACTATTGTCAAACAATTTTTTAAAATTATCTTTCCCTCTCTGTCTAAATGGCGTTCTGGCAACTCTACAAACCTTCAAGAAAGCACCATATTCTCCAGTTACTCTGCAACACGCATTGAGAGAGGGCCTTAGGGAGCCTGACTTTGGAGACTGAAGTCTTAGAAATTCTTAAAATATTTCTAAAACAACCTCCCTATGAAATTACTTTTTTTTTTTTTTTGGAGTTTCACATTTAGGGAATAAACATTCTGTAAAAAATAAGTTCCCTGCTCCAAAACTAGCCCTCAAGGAGTAAAGCACAAAGTAAAAAGAACAGGGAAAATAAGGAAATAAGAGCATGCAGTAAATATGTCGGTTGTTTTAGTGTGTTAAATACGAATGGAGAGGAGAGAAACTTCACTTAATAGCAGCCTGATTATTCCAGTAGGGCCACTTAGTAGTAGTGATGGAAAGATAACACTTGCTTAACTAATGTTTGTAAAGTACTTTACATTCCTCAGATATAAGAACTATAGATACACAAAGTATCATCATCATTACACTGGCTGCTGCTATGACTTTTGTAAATAATTAAAGGCTGTGACATTACTCCTGGTAAGCTTATCATAACTTAACATCTGGGGGGTGGGAGGAACAGACGTGACCAATTCTTCTGTCCTATATTTTATGCATGAAGAGTGATACTTCATCATGTGATCAGAGCATGACCGCCAAGAGGGATAGCTTGTAGCTGGTAATGTTTTCTGGAGAGACTGTGGAGTTCCTTTTGTTAAGACAGTAAGTGATGAATAAGCTCAAGAGGTAAGCTGCAATAATACGGGTCAAATTTCAAAGCAGTCCTTCTTTTAAAGAAATTTGTTTCGTTTACTTTGTTGTAAGCTCTTAAAAAACACCTTCCAGCCCAGTACTTAATACCTTCAGGGGACAATTACTCCTTTACCAGAAGCATTAATCAATTTTATTTACTCCTTCTAACAAATATTTTGTACTTAGTGTAATGTAGGTATGTTTTATTAAAAACCCAGGAATTTAAGTTTTTTTTACATTGGGAAGAAAAACCCTGGTTTACTATTATAATAACAATAATGAAAGTAGGAAAGATACAAAACATGCAACACAAAATTCTGACTCTCAAACTAGGGAGGCAACCTTGTGAAACTTTTTTCAGACCATTTCCAGTAAATACAATTTAGATGGACTTGTTTCTGCCCAAATTATTTTTTGCTACTTATCTATCAGATACTGGGCAACAGCAGCATACAGCAGCAATTGCTAGGTGCAGAGATGGAAAGACAGGAAGTAAGAATAAGCTTATTCTAGCACAGAGAAGAAACAAAGAGAAGTTACGAGACACTTAAGTTACAAGAAATTGCCATTATTTTCAATGGTGAGGTGATTTATTAAATGATCTTGGGCAGACATGTCTGTCAATATTGGAACAAAACTACATACAATAACATAATTTTAATTAAAGTCTTAGAGGTTGTCCAGTGAGTTAACTGGTATTAAATCACATATAAAGAATGTGGTTATTTCATGTGACATGTGTGTTTTATTCCAGACATTCACCTCACAGGAGGAATGCTAAATGCAATGATAAAATATTTTCTGTCTTTCTGTGTAGAAAAAGATTACCAGCAAGCTAGGAATGAGCTTACAGTGGATAAACACTGCACAGTAGCTGATTTTATATGGTGCACATGGATAATAACTGCAGAGTAGCTAATTTTATACGGTACACATGGTATTCCAATTAAATATATGTTTAATTCATCTAGACATTCTAACATCAAGATGAGTCTTCAACACATCTAAAAACATGCATGTTATGAAAGCAGGAAAACACCACCAAAAAAGCGCCTTGTTAATTGTATCACCATCTGAAGTTAATTAAGTTGGTGACGCTCAGTGTGTCAAAAAATATTTGTGCCTAAGGTACCCTTAACCGTGGTTGAAGATTGAAGGAGAATTACTAAAAGGAAAAGAGAATAATCTCCACTGCATACCACAACACCACAGAAAACTGGTTTTATTCCACAACCCAAGAGCAAGAAGGGAAGCAGTCTGAAATATGCTATACAGCCATCAGAAATATTGGTGAGAAGAAACCTCTGGAGGTCCTGTAGTCCAGCCCCCCACTCGGGGCAGGACAATCTCAGGTGTCTGGAAGGGAAGTGGTTAGAAACCCACCATTTCAGAAGAATGCAGTTCCTATCATGTCATTGCTGTTTCTCTGTCTTATTTCATGTCAGAGGTATCTGCATGGTGAGCTCTCACAGTCACCTGGGAGAGCAGGATAGCACCTAGGAGGACACAAGTTGACTCCCTGAAGCCAAGGCAGGGAAAATCTTACCCACTGCTTCAAGCAGATGACCTCCACTGAGCTCTCCCCATACCCACCTAACTAGCAATGTGTTTCAGGCACCGGACTTTCCACTTAGCTAATGAAGATCATTTATCAAAACTATTGTCTATTTTCTTTTACAGTATACTACGGGCTTTGTAAAACTGATGCTCTTTCTGCAAATACGTTTTTCTCACCTTACCATCATATTTGTGCATTATTTATTAATATGATTTTTGCAGAAAGTTTTCCTCTTGAAGGAGAAAGATCTGACTACTAGTATTGCATTAAATAAAATTAGAGGAGTCTTCCATGTATTTAGGTTAGTCTCTAAATGCATGTTTCAGTGCTTTTCTGATTCAAGGCCAAACTCTTGTACACCCATTCTTCAATATCACTCATGAGCTAATTTAAACGCTGATATCACCTAGTTTCAATGAAAGACTGAAATGAAAACAAATACAATAATTTAATACAAACTCCTATAGTATGATGAATACTACTTTTCAGAAGAGCACGCTAGGAAAATAATTTATGTAGTATACTAAATAAAAAAGATCATACTCTCAAGAGCTTTTGAAAAGTTCCTTTCCCCTTCACGAATTACTATGCAATTTTCTAGCCAACTAATTTCACTAGAGAAGATAATGACTTGAGCAAAAGGCTAATCAACTGCCAATCAGGGTTCCTTGAAGCACAGAATGTCAAATATTGAATCAATTTTTTTACAAGTCATAAAAGCACTTAAGTTCCATGACATGTCATAAAAGCTGTGATGAAAATCTGAAGTTGATGAAGCATTCTTATTTCTCCAGTGATATTCCTAAACAAACAACTTTCAACTTTAACCAAATTTTCTATTAATATTCAGATCTATTAAAGAAGCATCATCACTACACAATTAGCTGTGTAAATGTCAGTCAGAGAACTAAACAGATTCATCAGCCAGGTTTTCTCTACCTCGTGTCTGAATTGTCAATGTTATTTAATTTCTTTAGGAGAAGAGGGTGAGAAAGGATTTTTTTTTAAATCTTCATTTATTAGAGTAGATTTTTACCATGATAGGAAGTGCTAATTGATCATGACAATTTATTGTTAACTTAAATCCACTTTGTGTCTTCTATAGTATTCTACTCACACTTTTTTTTGTAATTCATCAGAAAATGTTTCAGAACTAAAGCTTTGTAGAAAAACATTAACTGCCATCATCTTTTCTTCATGAGAAACACAGGTCACTACTTTTTTATGTATGGATAAATAGTATTCTCTAAAGGCAGGACTTAATTATTTTTATGTAGCTTGTCTCTCCCTTTCCATTTTTAAAGTCAATAATTAATTATTTGTCTGGGCTTCTATTTCACCATCTTATGTATTTTTCTGGGAAGAAATCAAGGCAGCTTGAACCTCTATTATCCACTTGATCTGGTTACAATATTTTAAGTTGCATACATATTACACCAACAGAATATTAACACTGGTGAATACTGCAGAATGGAAAAGACCACCTCAGAGCAGTCTAATCAACAGTGTTTTCAAACTCCAAAACTTTTGGATACCAGGGAGGAGAAAAACATCCTAAAAAACTATATCTGAAAATTGAGTACACTACATAATCCCAGCTAACACTGGAAAAAGGGTTATAGATCATACATTAAATAGAACATTTATGAACAGGACATTGTGTGCCAGCTAAAACTATTAAATTAATTTTTGGTCCTTACACAATTAAGGATCATGTCAAAATACAAGAAATTAAAGTCATCAAATGTTTTATTACACTAGTATATTTCAGTCTGCTTCCAAAATCTGCCCACAGTACAATGCCTGTATTGACTTATGCAAACAGAATTGGTGCAGAGTGGATATGATGTAAGTTTAACATGTACCTGAAGCCCACGTTAAGTACAGATAACTCCCCTAACCACATCACCATTTATTCTTGTCATTCCCCACTCTCACATGGCACACTGTTCCTCACACAAGTCCCCTCTCCTCTGCTGTGCTTGGCAGACCCGGAGAAACCATTTTCCACTCCTTTCTTGCACTAATAACTGTTATATACAAGATTCATGTGGTCTTGCTGCTATCGATATTATGTGTTCGACCCTGCTCCCTTCACTGGATATGGATTGTATACAAACAAAGATCCACAGTAACCTGTTCCAACAAGCTAGCTGCTTCCAGCTGCTGGAACGAAGAATTCCTTGACAGTGTCTTGATAGCTGTTATGCTTTGACTACTGCCTAACCCAAGAGTCTAACCTCTCCATTGTGCTGGGTTTTCCAGGCCTGATTTCTACATGTCCTTGCTGTCTCTTGTCCTCCACTTACACGGTGAGCTCTTCAGGGTAGGGATGGTCTTTTATTGTTCCATGTTGGCACAGAGAGAGAACAGCAGTGCCATAGTCACTAATTAGAGCCACCTGGAGGTATAGCAATTTAAAGAAGAATGTGAAATCCTTATCAGACATTGGAGGCAGCAGAGCAGCAGGATACAAGAACTTCCCAGCAAAGCAAGGACCCTGACAGAACAAAGCAACAGGTAAGAAGCAGTCTTGCAAGAGAAACAGCTGCACCCTCCCCTGCTTGTCAGGCTTACCATCGCTGAGCCTCACTTCTCTACAAATTGAGGATGAGTGCAAGAAAAGGCAAAACACTTTTCAATGGAAGAAAAAAGAGGGGATTTGGGAAAAGACAGGAAAATTTGTGGCTTTCTAAGGCAATGGGCCAACTTCTTAGCCAATACAGCAGGGACAATAAAACTTCATTCCCTTTTTTCAACAGAGAGATGTTATATATATACATATATAAAAATATGTGTATGTACACATACACAAAATCCAGGAAGAAAAAGACATTAAAACAGTCCTTTCCAAGACCCAAGGTCTTCCTTAGGCCTCCATCTGTTTCTAGAAGAATTATCTGTCAATGAAACTACTTAATGTCTTGTTAAGATTTTTACCTCCTTTCTATCTATCACTTTGGAAACAAACAGTTCATTTCAGGGAGGGAGGAGGAAGAACGAAGCTTAGGTTTGCTGAACAGCCATTCCACCTTCTGACTGGCCTCTCCAAATTCCCCAGGTCTGCAGAAAGCTATCAGGTGATGACAGAGTCAATCAGCCAAACATGTAGTTAAAGTAAATGTATTAGTACAAATTCTTACTGGCCAAACAAGCACAGAGAACATACAGCTGGAGAAAGCCACTTTTGAACGTTGACCTGCCCAATGTACATGCTTGCACCTCAGGAATTAAGATCACAGACTGGGGAAAAAACCAAGACAGAAAAAAAAAAAAGTCTACAGGCAGCAAAATATGAGTTACAGCACCGTGAGCACAGTAAGACACTACGTGTTCTATATTCTTTGGATATTAACTCCAAGAACATCCTCCTGTCTCGCCAAACACTTGTTGAATGCTTAAGTATTTTAACATATCAGGTTTATTAGATCACCATGTGGAAGTCTTTCCAAGAAAACCAATCTGGTAAAGCAATCACTATTTCAGGGAGCATAGCTGAGCTGCAGAAAGCCACATGTGCTAGAAAAGCTTGACTTGTTTTAAAGCAGTCAGTGGAAGGGCAGGGGGAAAGATTACAATAGAAATAACTTCCATAAAAATCCAGATTTAAGGAAATCAGGAGAGAAGTAAAATTTTTATAAATTCAGACTTCATAAGACTAGAGTTATTTTCTAATCATTCGTATGGACACTGTAGATAAAAAGCATAGCTGGGATGGCCCTAAACTTGCAAGTGCAATGCCCTGTTTCCAAATGCTTGTGTACTTTTCCGGTGTTCTGCTTTTCTGACTCAAGTAAGACAGGGTTGTTCTTTGATGGGAACATTTTTAAAAATATTTGAACCAAATAGCTAAGGTAAAGGTACATATAAAGGTAAAAAATGTGTAAGTTTTACACTGTAAATTGCTGTCTCCTTCCTCACAAACTTTCAGGTTTATATTACTTACAAAATATTAGCCCTAACTGCTCTACCAACCTGCTCAGGGATGTCCCTGGGTGTTGGGGAGGCAGTTGGAGTGAAACAAAATTGTTAAATCTTTCTTGATAGACAAAAATGTATCAAGAAAGAGACAATGTAATACAATTTTGCAGTTGTATGTCAGAACATACTGAACCCCAGCTCAGACTTCCCAATAGCAGCACTGAAAATCACTTGCACACAAACAAATTAAAAAGATGTGACAAGATTTGTTATGGAGATATTAGGGAATCACTGAAGATTTTTTCCTTTATATGTATATGCATATATATATGTATATAACTGCTCTGTTCCTGGATTATTTTATGAAAATGTGACTATCAAATTAAATCACACTAGGGAGTGATGGAGAGGAAAGCAGTGGTGAAGAATGTCACAGGGTGGATGAGGCAGCAGGCTGAGGTGGGAATAGCAAGGCAGGTATTGGGAGCTGTACCAACTGTGGGATTCTTCACATCCATGGTACGCTGCAGAGCAAGGAAGCACCATCTGTCTGAGGGGTTTCCTGTCTGAGGGGTTTGCCGTCTGAGGGTAGGGAAGAGACAAAGGTACCTGCTAACCTGATCACCTGTGACTTAGTTTTCCTTGATGACAAGAAGTAGTATAAATTTAATTAGCGTTAAGTTTATATAGCCACATATACTGCATCTCATTTATTAATGTGGTTTCTGACTGCGTTTCCCACTTCTCCAGACTCCCTAGAAAACTAAAGGCTGGATTGCACCAGAGCACAATATCTTTACATGCAGGAAATTTTAGCTTTCAAGGCTAGAAAAAAATACAAACCGTGAGAATATTACCACTAGGTCACCTGCCTTCAGACAAATGAGCGAAGAAAAACTATTTGCAATAGAGATCTTCTGAAGTCAATGGGGTACATTAACCAATAAACGGGACACTGATTTTTCCTGCTTCTTTAAACCCTGTATGTCATCGTTTTCTGTCCTTCCTGGTTTCCCTGTCGTACACATTTATATTGACACTTTCTCCTTCCATTTTCCTGTCTCCACCCCAGCTTTTCCAACAAAAGAATGGCTTTTGCCATCTGTCTCGCTCTGCTTCTGCCACCAGGGAACAATGTCACTGACTGAGCCTCAGATAAAATGCCATAAAGATCTAGTGAGCCATGGGACCTTGATGATTCAGGGACGATGGAGCAGCATGCACCCTATTAGCATGATACCGCTGCCTGGCCTTGCAATAAAAAGTCAGAAAGGGCACATATGCCCCAAAGACACATTGTTGTATGTCCTGTGCCACTGTTAAAAATAACAAGCTTCCACGACAGCGTGGAGTGATGGGGCTGTCATAAATGAACAGCATACAAGTGAACTGGTTGGATTTTAGTCCTATTTTCAAATTTCTATTGATTTGCGAGGCTCTTTTCTCTTGAACATGCCATTGCACAGAAGTAGTGGCCATGATAACAAATACAGGCCTCGTTCTGAAAATGATTAACACACCTGTCTGAGCTGACCCTTGTCAGTGCCTCATGGCTTTCAGAGCCAAGGCTGCACGCTTCAGCTCTGCTCAAAACGAAAAGTGGACACAAGTACATATTTTTAAAACAAATTTGAGACAGACCTAATAATACCTCCAGCAGGAAAAAGAGAAGAGCCATATTCAACATCAGACAATAAAAACTACCTAATATAATTTCTGTTTATTATTTGCAGTAATTTTATCCTACTGCTTTTCCTTGTGGTGACCTACCAACTTTGCATATTTCAATGTATAAATTAACTCTCTATTTAATCAATACCTAACTATATTGTACAGAGAAACAAAACTTGTTGTAATGGCCCATCGCTGAGAATTAAATACTTAATAAATGAGCACAGTGTTAATTTGTGCTTAAACTGGCTTCCCCTTGATGATCAAACATCTGGGTAGATAATTTTCACCAAAAGCTCTATAAAAAAAGGCACAACACTGAACAAACCTAGTATCTGGTTTTGAATTCATAGGTATAAAAGCAAGAGATCCACATGGTGATGCCAAGAGCCCACGAGTGCAATTCTTTCTGTAGATAACGTTCTCTTTTCCGCTTTCTAAGAAAAAAAAAATCATTGATCTAGTTTATGATTCAAATTCTAGATAAGTGCCTGAATATTCTGTTTCACAATCCCACACCTCATTTTAAAATGTAGGTGATTTAGGAATAATGAAAATCTGTAAGTAGTCAAAACATACGGCATATAACAAATCGTAAAACTTGGGATCAGTGATGGGTTTATTATGAGAAGCTATATACTACCATCTTACAACATAATAGGAGAGAAAAGCTCTATGAGGCCAAGCAGAGGCCAGTACATGCCAACAGTCAAATTCTGAATTTAAAGTGAGTAGAAATGTCAAAACTCCTGTCTTCCTTTTACAGCCCTTCCACCTTTATCTCACTTGCAGAAATCCTTCAGTCACATTAATAGCATTTTGGAGGAGCTACATCTATGAAATGGATCAGTATGGTGATGCTTTTTAATAGTCCTCTACAAGGCACAATGCTGGAAGTTTAATCTGGACATCATTCATAAGGGGTAGCAGAAAATATAATGTCCATTATATACTTTGGGGAAAAACTCCTACATACTACACATGTAACAAAGCAGCCAGACACAGAAATTAACAGTGAAGTAATGAATTTCCATCTCTCCAGTAAAGTAAAAATCTGGTTTTGTAAGGACTAGCTTCGTGCTGTTGCAGTGAACAGTAAAATAAACAAAGGAAACTAATTATCTGAGATACTATAGGAGAAATGTCTGCCTCCCCCACAACACACACAAGACAAGGACACGGCCAAGAAAACTCTGAAATTGCACTTGTGGCACATCACGAGTACGTGAAGAACAGACACTAGACGTGAAAATTAGAATTCACAGCATTGAATTCACTCAAAATCGCAAAGGTTGAAAGTACTGAAACTGGGGCAGGCGGGCAGTGAAGCAGAGCTAGGTTTGCAGAAGGCTCTTGCAGGAGGATACTTGGGATAAAAGGGAGCTGCAAATGGGTACGTGGTATAGTTCAGGCTGCTTGTTTTCTGAAACTACCAAGTAACACAGAGACTTGGACTTTAGTAGCCAATTTGTGCTGCTGTACCTGAGCTGCAGTGCAGTGTACAGGTACCTGTACTAGTCTTTAAACCCCGATGTCAGTGCAGAGCAAGGCGTATGTTAACCAGTTTGGTGTTTATTCTTGAGTGGATTTTGCAGGCTATGCTGGACTCCAGGCTTCAGCAGCTCTCGGTTATTGCTAACGCCCAGACAAGATCTTCAGTGACCACAGTCCACATGTATCTTCAGTAACAGGCAAGAACAGCAGATTAAATTCAGAAAAAGAGTAACCAGAACTGTGTTATGAGAAGAAACTGTTTTTGACAGAAATTTTAGTATCTAATCCAAACCTTAAGAGCAATCCTACTGCAGAAGAATTCTGACAAACTGTTGCAATCTGAAAGCAGTTTTATACCAAAAAGTGTCATTTTCCTGATCTTTTCTTTGATTTGAAAGGAATCTCCTTTGAGAGGCAGTATTTTATTTTGTTTTACTTCTCGGTTTACAGTTACAGCATGTTCTTTTAAAAGGCTAAGAAAAGGCATGGGGAGAGAGGGAGACCGGCTCTCTGCTGGAAGGAGCTGGCATGGGGAGACGGGGAGACCAGTTCTCTGCTGGAAGGAGCTGGCCTTTCCCCGGGGCACAGGGCTCCCCAGCCAGCTGCGGCAGACAGGAAAGGGGGGACGCACAGCAAGACATGGGGAGCCTGTGCTCCGGCACAGGCTGCCGTAGGAGGCACAGGGCCGGCAGCCTGCTCTCCGAAAGCTTCTTCTCATCACCCTGCTGCTATCTGAGGGCACAGAGTTGACTGAAATCGAGCTTGAAAGCAGGAAGCTGCCTGCCGGGACAAAGGGGGAGATTGTCTATAAAGCCTTTTTATTTTTGTTCTGTCTTGCCTAATCACTTCAAGTTTTCTCTGTTTAAGATGTGAGATATTACAGTTCACATTCAAATACAATGTGGCTTTTTGAGTTTAAAGGCTGTGCCGCTGGGCAGATCCCCTTCCCAACTCTGGCCAATTCCAGGTCTTGCAACAGCTTCGTCTCTCCCTCCCCCCAGTGTAATCCAATTTACATTAACACAGGATTACTTAGGGTACCTTACCACCCTGAAATACACTGTTCTTTCTGGAAGCTTTTCTTCTATTCCAGAAGATATTTATTTCTTGCAAGACAGTGTCTTCCAAATGCATTACTGGGCAAAACATGAGAGCCAGCACATCCCATTTGCCATCAGTCAGGATCTCCACAGCTGGTACAGGAGGTGGGCTGTGTTTGTAATGCGAAGGGCAACTTTGTACTAAAGGCTGGCCGGTGGGTAAGATTCCTGAGTAACAGGAAAATGGAAAGCAGCCAGGAGCAGACCACCTTTCCAACACAAGCAAACCTGCTTTGGACCTATACTTTGTTGTCCAAAGAACATTTCCAAAGTAAAGCGAGACCTAGGAGGACCACAACACTAGATATGACACGTACCCTTGGCATTCTGACCCTGAAAAAAGGCCCAGATGACACTGAGAATAGACTGGGAGTGGAAGACCAGTAGTCTGGGAAAAGGAAATACATTTTCCATCTTTCGGAGTAAAAATATTAATAAGAAATCACATTTTTTCAGGTTGATAAAAGATACTGTAAAAAACATCTTTCTCTGCAAAAATTTAGGTAAACCCCACTTCAAATAAACAGCAATCACCACCCATCTTGATTTTATTGTTAAGAGTAACATCAGTAGCAGTATAGCATAACAATATTTAAATGCCAAAATATACGCAGAAGAATTCTGCAAATATTATATTCATAAGTTGGAGCTAACCTCATTAACTGCCTGCAGCATTGCTTCTGTTCATTACATGACACAAACAGAACAAACTGCATCTAAAATAACAAACAGGTAGTGCTATACTTTTGTGACTACATCTTAGTGGTATTAGGCAGTCATGAATAAAGTCCTAACAGCATTTTGATTTTAAAACTGTATTTGTAGGATTTGGTTTTTTTTATCAAATGGAAAAATGTGAGTTGACTTCAAAGTTATTATTAAGATTTTGTCTTTAGTTACCTTGTACAACTGCTAAGTCCTTAATATTGGTATAATTTTAAAGGAGAAAAACCCCACAGACTCAAATTAAAGGAAGTCAGTAGCACAGGAATGAGATTATCTCTCGGAGAGATACTGACAAGTTCATTAGGACAGAAATTCAAACTAATCACAGATTTTCCAAATCTTAAACGTCTGTGGTGAAGCTGAGCATCTTTTTCAAAATCACAATGGATGTCTCACCGAAAGGTGAGAAGCCCTACAAAAATACTGTAACAATCTAAATAAATGCTATTAAAATTCCAAAAGATTAAAAGCTGAGGTCAAATACCCATGCAAAAAAATTTCTGTCTGCAGATGTTGACATCAGATCAGTTCACAGCTGTACACCTTTGTCATCTTTAAAAAAAATTTAAAAAAAAAAAAAGAAGACCCTAAGACTTCTTTTTTTTCCATAACAACAATCTCTTTTGTCTTGGACACAGAAGCAGCAGCAGAGGGTACGGCTTAGTTAGATTATAATTCATAAGAGTTATCTGACAAAACCAGCATGGAGTGTCATTCTTCCCGTCATCTGGGAGCTGGTAAAAGCGTTTTTGTCTTGTATTTTCTGTCCCTTACAATGTAAGTTGTCAGGAGCTTCCTGTCTATTCCTCAGGTTTTTCTGGGATCTTTTGTCCATTTTTATCACTTGGCACTGTACTCTCCCACGAGTTTATAAATCTTTGATGAGATCATATGCTGCTACCCGCTGGAGCGCTGTATCTGGAAGGTGCTGAGGGTGCGGCGTTGTGCAATATTTGTGTGAAGAGTTACCCAAACATCACTTAACTCTGAAGCCACTGCCATTTACGAACTCCTTAGGGTCCAGGTCACAACACAGTGATAGAAACATCTAATGAAATGCTATGAACACATATCTAGGAACCTCACTGCACGTCTCCCCTTCCCTAATCACTATTTCAATATTTTATGTAAATATTCACCTAAATACTAAGCAGTTTTCTAGTTCTTTTTCAAATTAAATTATATTTTCCAAATTAAAAGCAAAAAATAAAGTAGGAACATATGCCTGGATTAAAACCAAACAAACTAGTAGCTGAGGCCTATGACTCTAAGAGAGGATCAGATGTGCAGCACTATGTATCAGTTGTTACTGCTTGGTATGTAACAAACCAACACCTTGGAGCATGGCTTCCCGGCCCCTCACAAAACAGGATCCATCAGCCTAAGCATGAGTCAACCAAGAGACCACTGTCTGGAAACCATCACATCCAAAGCTGAGAGCAGAAACAAGTAAAAATCGAGTAAACCTTTTTCCGCAATGGACATGAAAATTATAAAGACAGAGAGCATGCTGCCTTCCCACCAGCCCCTGCAACACATGCTGAGACATCTGTCATTAAAAGACCCTTTGATATAACAAACAAAGCAAAGGTCCAGTGGTTAAAATCTGAGTCCAGAAAAGTTCAGACAGAAATAAGGTTCATAATTCACATATGCAATTAACACATGATGCTGTAAATTACTTAGGAAAACATAAAAAAGGGGGGTTTTGCAAATTTTCATTTAAACCTTTCTCATAGAAAAAGTATTTTGGCCCCCCAAAAGTGGAAAAAATAGCTACCAATCGAAATAAGTAAGGATCTTTTTATAAACATGTGACTGCTAGGGTTTTGTTTTTTTTTTTTTTCCTAATTTGAATTAAAGAGAGGAAAACTTCAAAACCTTTGCAAACAAATTGTGCAGTTCAAGTGTTGCAGAATCTCTAAGGTAAACCAAACAAAAATGGTCCTGACTCCATTAATCTGTTCATGCCTTGGAAACCGTTCTAACAAGACACAAACAACAGATTATTAAAGAGGGTTGTTTTGGTTGTTTTCACTTTTTAAATTGCTGTTACTCATACAGGTAAAGTAATATCTTTATTTTAAATATGAATCATAAGCTGACACAATGTATTAAAAAAAATCCTGGCTTCTGTATGGCTCATCTCACAAAGAAGCTTGCCAGTGAGATGCATCAGACTATCATCTGAAGTCCAGTCTCCAGGGGGAAGTGGAGCACTAAATCGGACAAAAAGCTGTCACTGCTTTTGTGGGACAGTCCTGAGAGTGCCAGGAGATGTAAGAGATGACTTAACAAGTTTCAGCTTCAAATTGACAACCTCAAGGGATAATAATAAATAAATAAATAATTTTTTTAAAAAAAAAGGGGGGCGGGGCACAAAAAAACCTTAACATTCACTGTTCGAAAATTGTGAAAAAGTGTTTGCAGAAGGAAAAGGCTAATGGGAGAAACTTGGTAGTAGCTGTTTCCAAGAAAGGTGATGAACAGATTTATCAAGAAATTATGGTTTCTTCCCATTAACATTCCCCATCACAACAGAGGAGAGAGCACAGCTGTCAGAGACTGCCTGGGGCACAGGGACTCGCTCTTTCTCCCAGAGAGACTCCCAGCCGAGGAGACAAATGTGTAGTCCCCTGCTTCTATCCACGGTGGAGATCACCAAGAAAAAAAAAAAAACAACAAAAAAACCCCGCTACTCTAGAGGAGGTTTCCATTCACACCGTCAGTAACCCTTGCCTCTTCCAAATTTCCACTGAAGGGAGCCTCACCTCAAATTAATTTTAAACCTTATTTCTAACGGTAACGTGACATCAACGAGCCTCTAGCATCAAGGGAGAGTGCATCTCCCCAGAAACGCATAGTATCAAGGTAAAATACCATCCTCAACAGTCACAAACAGGTAAGCGAGAAGCAGAAATATTAACAGATTTTAAACATCAAAAGTTTAAAACAAAACAAAGCCTAAGGACTGAGTAATACGCCACCTGGGGTTAGTTTGTGCGCTTATGAAGTTTTAGAACTGAGCTAGTTAAGCAAGTGGCAGGCATAAGTCTGACCACATTTCTCGACTTCTTCAGGTGTTTTCAAAACATAACTGTCATTTGCCTGGAAGGGATTTTTTTTTCCTCCATCCCAGCCTATTATCTATACCCTAGAGTTGTAACAAAGGCCTATAACGGAGTTTTCTGGTTACAGTTTCTCTTCTAAAAGCAAAGGACATTTTCATGCTGCTGTGGGCTCTGTTATCAGAAGTTCTGATTTAATGAATACAAAGTCAACGATAATTTGCCTTTTCCAGACCTACACAAGAGGCTGCATTCAGCTTGGTTTAACAAAGCTCCTCCAACAATGAGGCAACATTTGGCTCTGAGTCTGCCATTCAAACAGCAGCTTACCTTCGGGAATGAAGAGCACATTTCTTTCCCAGAGACAGATTTTTGTGATGATGAAAAAGTTCCTGTTAAGCATTGATGCATATAACTAATTTAGACAAGTTAGGTAATGCACTCTTTGCTCATTACCTGAAATTTACAGTATCTGTGGGAAAAATATGTTACGGCACAGATTCTCATTATGTCAGCTATGTATCACCAGTGCTTAACAAAGAAGATTCTAGGTAAGCTTGCTATTATCTGATAGAGGATGGGTCCTCTTCAACTGTTGAACTGCATTAAGAGGCACAAAATACTCATGAAATATTTATTTTCCTTCTGAGCAACTGCTAAAGTATTGATAAAGCAGAAAGGCTGCATATAAAGGCAGAAGTGGAATGAACAGAATCTGCAACCTGAAGTACAGCTAAAATGTGGTCCACGCTGTGAAAACATTCCAAGCCCTTGAGTTGAAGCACTTGCAGAGTGTAAGCAGAAAAAAAAGGACTGAGGTTACAAACAGGGTCAAAGCAGCTGAAGATGTGTAATCACAGCAAATTATTCCACACTTTCAGATACGGATCCCCTGAGCAAACAGCTTGATAGAGATATCATTAGCTACACAGAAAATGTTTATCTTGTACATTAGAATTATGTTTTAAGAGAATTTTGTATAGACAACCACTTGAGAGTTAGTAAAAGCCACTTCGAATTTTATGTGTATAGCCTTAATTCCAGCCATTGTATTATACTACATGGGTGGCTACTTTTCCCCCAAAAAATCTGCCTGACTCAAAATAAAGAATGCACAATGCTCTAACTACTGCAAATTTTAATTTTTGCTGTTCAGCATGAGGCCACTTCTTGCTTATTTTTTAGTTTACTTTTTGCTTAGATGCTTCACAAGACCAGCCATGAAAACCCATATATAAAAATATCCTGGTAGGAGTCATGACATTTGACATGGAATTATCTGTGTGCTTAATAATATTCCTCAGCTTATATTCATACTAATGAAATAGCAGTATTACTTGCATTTGTGAACTGCATAGAAATACAGTTGCCTAAAAAGTCTCTTTCATGTGTGAAGCAGACAACGTTCAACATGGATTTCTTACATTTCTTACTGAATATATTTGTTAAAATGTTAAGAAGCTTGAATATTCAACTATTGTTTAAAACTTGTCCAAGTAATAAAATACTATCAAAAGGGAGCAAATCATAGAATCATAGAACGGCTAGGGTT
>NW_010129391.1:0-226 GCF_000699245.1 Pterocles gutturalis | reverse complement strand
GGTGCCCTCGGGGGCGATGGTTGCCGTGGGGACCATTGTCTCTGCAACGGTTGGCGTGGGGCAGTTGGCGTGGGGATTGTTGTCTTGGGGACGGTTGGCGTGGGGACGGTTGGCGTGGGGATGGTTGGCGTGGGGCGGTTGTCTTGGTGATATTTGTCTCGGGAATGGTTGGCATGGGGACGTTTGTCTGGGCGACAGTTGTCTCGGCGACCATTGTCTCGGCAAC
>NW_010129390.1:0-1176 GCF_000699245.1 Pterocles gutturalis | reverse complement strand
GGGCTTGGGAGGGACACAGTTCGGGAGGGACACAGCTGCCACCACGGCCCTTCTCCCCCACCATCCAGGAGCACCGGCAGCACCAGCAGCACCCCTGCACCAGCTCCCTGTCCCAGGAAGACCTTCCAGCCTTTGCCCAACCCAACTGGAAAGTCCCCAGTAAATGGCATTTGGGGAGCATCCCCCTCCCCGTCCGCTGCGCCAGCGGGCAGCACATCCCGACGCGCGGCCCCAGCCCTCACCCTGCTGCTGGCGGTGCCCAACCCCGATACCTGGGGAATCGCCCTTCCTCCTCGCTGTTTATCTTCCTCGCATTCCTCCGGGCTGGCTCGCACCCCACCCGGCCGGCAGCGCCACGGCACGTTCAGGCTTTCTTCGTAAATTAGTCACCACTCTGCCATGGGGCTGCTGTCTGCCCGTCTCTGCTGCTCTCTCGGGCTTTGGTCAGTGTTTCCATCCCCGACAGTGAGGATGTCCCTGAGGTCAGACAGAGCAGGACCCCGGAGGGAATGAGTCTTCCTGCATCACCTCAAAATCTCATTGCCTCCACTTCTTTCCCTGTGATTGCCCTCTGGAGCTGGCTGCTTTGGCTGCATTCACCCTCCATCTGCCGGACCTTAGCTCACTGAACGCCTCCAGCTTGTGATGCAGAGGGTCCTGCATCAGCTCGCTTCAGCCAGAACACTCACATCACCTCTGAACCTACTGCCCCGCTGCGTAACGCGCCCTCGAGCTCGCTGCTCCTTCCCTGCTGCCTCAGCCCCTGCCCCATCGCCTCCCCCGTGAGCATCCCTGGGGTGGACCAGCAGCGTGGGCTCAGCCTGGATCTCATTTCGTGCTTTCATCCCCTGTCAATGTCTCCTGGTCCCTCCGATTCCCACATCTCGGCATCTGCAACACCTCTGGAGTCAGTCCCGGCTGCAAACCCCCCCTGTGCCATGGGCTGCCGCCCCGCTAAGGACAGCATCAGACCAGAGCAGCCCTGGGGACAGCACCTGGGGGGGTCAGGGACCCCCTTCCCGGGCTGTGTGCCTGGCTGGGGCAGGGCTGTGGGCTGTGCCCACGCAGGACCGGCACCGGTCCCAGTACCCCGGGCAACCACGGGTGTGGGGTGGGGGCCTTCCTGCGGGGACGGGGGCTACCTGGCCCTTTCCTGGGGCCAGCAGGGCACAGGCT
>NW_010129389.1:0-12127 GCF_000699245.1 Pterocles gutturalis | reverse complement strand
AGAGTTAACTTTAACTTTAACCCACGACAGTAATATCTGCAAAGGATTTTGACTTGCTATTCTCAACCCTCAGTAGAGTAGCCGTAAGTATAAATGTAGTTCTGTTGATTCTCACATCTCCTTCTTAACCCTTGTGAAAGGAGGACAAGCTAAGCAGAATATAATTTTTTGTGTTCTTTTCTTTCCTCTACTTTGCACCTCCTAAGCACAGTTTTGGTGATATCTGGCATGTCTCCTAAAAATCATACTGCGAAGAATCTCTGCCATCTGATATATGCAAGTTACTGAGTTCCTCTCTGTGGCCCATTTCTGGATTAACAAAACATGAACTGATGGAGGAGCAAGTTGTGTGCAATTCTGCAGGTTAGTTATGCTCCGTATAATGATGTCAAGATGGACCTTCTTATGGCTGAGAGCAGTACGGCATGGAAGCCTGACCTGATGTTTTGAATTCAAGTAGCTGCTGAAAGGTGGAACAGACATTTTTAGTTCAGGCATATACTAATTTTTTAGTGTTGGACTTCATAACTGCAATATTCTTGTGATGTAATTTTTAACTCATCCCAACTATGTTTTTTACACACACATTGAAAGAAAATAATCTGCTATCATATCTTTCACTCCCCCTGGGGTAATGGGTAGGGGTGTGAATTTCAGCTTGCAGCACAGACCCACAATGATCTACTGCCTGCACAGAGTAAGTGGGAGTAATGGAAAAGCATCCTTTCTAGCTGTGCACGTCACTAGAATGGGCTGAGACATTGCTTGTCAGCTGCTAGATATTTGCTGGCAGCACAGGGATGAGTGTTGAGACGTGGGAATAATGGGTTCACTTCCAAGCTCCACAGTGGATGAATCTAGATGCCCTGTTGCCTGTTGTTTTATATAACATTGTTGTAGTATATGACTGCTTCCCCTCTCCCTTTCCTGCAGTGCTGTCTTCCAGCTCCTGCCTATGTTCATCCTGATGATCTCTACAGCTACCTCCTTCCCTGCCCCGCCAGCTCCTCCCTCCCCGCTGCTGCTCGCCCATCCCTTTTGGCCTGCATCTCTCTGCCTTCCCTCCTGCTGGGGATGGATGTAATCCCTGGAGGAATGTGGCCCACAGGCCTCTGCAGGACTTGGGCATGTGACTCTGGAGAGCCTCTGATGGTGAATGCAAAGCAGGAAAAAGCAATCTCGCTTCACCTGGCAGCACAGGGAGGAAAGAGCTGGATGTCTGTGGGCTGTTCAGTGTGTCTGGCTGTCCAGTCAGCTTATCAGACAAAAAATAGAAGCTAGACTTTTCGGCTTCATGTGCTATTTGCCTTTTCATTGTGTCAGGGTGATGTATTCTCTGCCTGTGTTTTTAGTTAATATCTTTCATAGCTACTTTCTGCTTCAGTCCCCCTTGAGATAGCTCTTTCCGACCCAGCTGCATCAGTGTGCTGAAGATGTTAAGTCTGAGTGTATGGAACAGAGGAAAGAGGAGAACTTCATGTAGAGCATCTAAGAAAGCTTTAACCATATCTCTGTGAAGCTGCTGTACGTTCCACAAGCCTCACCTGCAGTGTAAGTTGCACAAGGCTCTTTCATTCAATCATGTTGACTCTTCTTCCCTTATCTCTCTGTATTTGCGTCCACAGAGCACTCAAAAGTGTTTGCAAGGAGAATCCCAAGCTACTATCCCAAACTTGTGTTGGTTTTTAGTAAGGTTCTGCGTGTAGGATATTGCTGTGTTTTAGAGAGTACCCTTGAAATTTCAACAGGGATGTATGGAAAAAAACCACAAATATCACAATTCTGTGTTTGGAAAATGAGTTTTGTCCTATGTAGTAAGCACCCATCTTAACCCTGCTAGAGCAGAACAATCACCCTTTTTCTAGCAGAAACCAGAGTTGTTGTTAATTAATGTCTTGCTGGAAACTAAGTCTTTGCCATCTGTTCCACCCCCTCACTACGAATGCCACTCTCATTATGTTGATTATGTAATTAAAAATGAAAATATATTTTGGTAGAGTGCTGCACAGGCATCTGTGCTGATTCTTCTCCTGTTCCTATTTACCATCCCCTGCCCCCATCCCATAAGAAAAGGCGACAATTGTTTGACTCCTCGGTGGCTCTATCCTGGAGCTGCGGTGCTGGCTGCCAAGCTGGTGCGTGTCCTGGGAGCAGCCACTTCAACCCAGCTGCGTTTCAGCCGCGAGTCCTTGGGAAGCTCTGGTTATTCAGTTCATGAGAAATCCGTGGCAGGAAGCTGCCCCTTAAACTGAAGCTGCTTTTAAGTTCTTGTGAAGGGTTAGCTTGAATCCAGAAGAAAAGCGAAAAGAAAGAGGCCTGGTTACTTCATAAGTGATAGCATGACCTCTGAGATCAGCCAGGCTGCTCCGGTTACAAATATGGCCTCTGTCTGTCTAAGGGTGGAGGAAGAGAGAAAGAGGAGGGGTAGCTTTCCTGTAAGTGGGTTAGAGCAATTACTGAGGTCTCTTACAGCAAATGAAGTTGTCAGTGTGAGTCACATTCCCTTTTTTTCCTCACTGCCAAATTTTAGGCAGTAACCAGACTGAGGGAGAAAAAAAAGGGAAAAGCAACAATGGAGAAAAGTTGAACTGAAACAACCCTTCACTTGGGGTATTGTTTGACATTTTATTTCTGATTGTACATAGAGATAAAGGGTCTATAAATATCCTGTCTGCTGAAATTCCTTATCACAATATTGCCTGTCAGCTGAACAAATAGGTTACGTTCTCCAAATAATACCTAATTACATATGTAAATACAAAATTACTGAGTATATCTCTGCACCCCATGGAATGAAGGGCTGATCACTGGAAGGAACATTAACCTTTCCTGTTTTATGGAGATGTGCCCCAGTCTCGGGAAAACAAATGGCACATAGGGCTGTTACTGCTAAATCCGTGTGAGCTCCACAACCAGGCTGAAATAAGCAGGGAGATGCTTATCTGACTGACTAGACTAGAGGAAAGCATCCTCTGATGCTTTTTGAAAGCATCTTAGCATTTAGTCCTGTTCAACAAATGGCTGGAAGCTTTTCTACTCTGCTTCAGAGCTCTTAATGAAGCATTGTGATTCCCATTGTGGTCAATTGTTTGACACATTTATTATTAGTAGTATGCATAGCGTTTTTTAATGTTTGACAGCTGGAGAAAGAAGTATTTTGTGCATTCAAACTTTTAGCACAAAGCTGCTGTTTTCCATTCTGCCTTTGTCTTTTATTCTTGCTGATGCAAATCAACAAGACAGAATTGATTAAATTACGCTTGTTTACTTTTTCCTTGATGATAATAAGACACAGGCTGCCTTTTATAGGAGACAGAAATAGAGGATGTGAATGTTTCTACAGTATTTCTAGAAAGGGTTTTTTCTTCCTCACAATATAAAGGCATTTATTTCTTGTGTCTTGATTTATCAGATAATGCGCGTTTCCTAACGTATGTGGAATAAGAATAGAGCAATGAACATTTAGCAATGGATTCCATCTGGAAAGCTTCTATCCTGTTATTTTTATTAATTCAATAGTATAAATGATCAGACCACATCACAAAATAAACACAGCAAGATGCTTCTGTCCTTCACAGCAGGACTGCCTTTGATCATTACTATAGCTGTACAAACCAGTCCCCTCCGTTGCAGGCTTTAGGTTTATCCGTACGCGTGGTTATTGGGTCCTGGCTCAGTACATTGGTAAGATACTGGAAAGAAACAAGCACTGAGAGGCAGGGCTGCAGAAATAGGATACCCATGATTGTTTTGGTGAGTAATGCGCATGTCTTGTGGATTGTGTGATACTTTTTTTTTTGAACGCTTGTCCTGAGAAAGGAGGCCTGCATTCGTCTGTCTTGCTCTGTGCAGTGTGTTTGCAAGGAGAAAGATCCTGGATCAGGAGTGTGTGTCTAGAGGTCAGCAGCTGCTTGTGAGATGGTAGGACAAGGTCAGGGAGCATGGAGAATTGCAGCAGAAAGATTTTGGGAAGGGTGAATGTCAGAAACAGGAGAGGAAGAGGACAAGCAGAAAGGAGGTGGTAAGGAAGTCACTATAAAACTGCCTTCATGTCTAGTTTTTCCTGCATTTTTCAAGAACAGAGAAAAGTGCTGCAAAGGATGGCAAAAGAAAAAGAAGTGTCTGAAGGCTCTTCAGTGTAGTCAAACCTCCCTGTTTCACAGATGAAACTAGTCTTAGGGAGTGGTATCATATGGCAGCTGAGCCAAATCTAATGGACTGCTGGTATTAAAAAGGACACTTCTGGCCCTGCTGCTCTCTTTGTACAGGTCTGGTGCTTTTCTGACCCTTTGATGAGCTCATGCAGCTCAATAAACTGTAAGAAAATGAATTCAGTAAAAAATATACCAGCCCAGGAGAGGAGGAGGGTTGGACACTGTGAGAATGGAGAGTGGGAGAAGTACAGACATCAGATTTTTGCTGCAGATGTGGGGTGTGCTGGGGGATGGCTCACTGCTGCTCTATGCCTAACCTCCCGCTTCACCTCCTAGGTTGTGCTTCCCTCAAAAAGGCACAAGATGAAGATCGCCTGCTGAGGGAGGCTGACTGGATAGGTGAAGGGAGGTCATCCATCTGCACCAGCCCACATGGCAGAGAAAGGGATGAATGGGACTGCAGGAGCCCAGGAGGATGTTGTTATGGGTAAGAGTTGTGGAAGAGGAACCAAGAAGGAGAGAGGACATGTTCAGAGCAACCACAGAAGGTTGTTGCAGCAAGCACCAGAAAAATGCTTGAATACAGGGCAGTGGTCTCATCTTCCTAATGTACCTCTTAAAGGGTTTATTCTCATGTATCCATGTAGCTGTCCTTGAAGGAGGAGTCCTGCTGATGTCTCTTATTTAGGTGTACATTTCTCCCAATTGGGATTTGATAAGAAGACAGATGCTGCATTTTGATTATCTGTGACAAGCAGCAGTAAAAGCTGTTCAGAGTTAATGATGGAAATGTATCCATATACTGGCATTTATCCATCTGCACTTCACAAAGGTAAATGGGACATCAGTGTGGTACGCTGCCCCCGTTTAATCAATTTTCTATAGATGGGGGTACTTTGCCTCCCTGCAGGAAAGGCCAGCACAGCTACCGTGCTAATAAACACTCATTTCTCACTGCAGCATGTGCACTTCCCAGACTCATAAATCCAGGCAACTTGCAGTTGAATAACAATTAAACATCCACATGCATTTCCACACCACGGTCTGGTGCGCAAGGCATAGTCCTAAGTGGCTGGACATCTGCTGTCTGGCCTCCCACACTTACTGTTTGGCAGAGCATAATCACTTCATTTTACCCTACTGCCATTAATGGTATCTGGAAAATTGGATGCAGATCATTGTCCTACAGATATTTTGCCACATACTTCAAAAAGAGTGGTGTTCTCTCTCTTGCTCTTTTTTTTTTTTTTTTTTTTAGCAGCCTTTATTGTAATAGTAGAAAATACTAAAATACTTTTCATTGCTGTTGGTCTTTCTCTCAGGGTTGCCAGGCCAGGGATTCAGTTTGGCTCTGTTGATATCAATGGGAAATGAGACATCGTCTTGCAGAGTTAGTTGAGATGCAGGATGCTGATAGATCCTCACAACAATTTTGTGTCACTTGTACAAAACCCAGAGACTCAGTAATGCAGTAAGATAAATCTAAGTGCTTGATTACGATGGATGTATTGCACTTCTAAAAGCATCTCTTATCCTTAGGCTCTGCATATCTGGAGTAATAACCACCATATGCCAGGTAAGACAATGGTAATGTGAGAGAGATAATTTTCTCATTGTTAAAACTTTCAAAATCCCAAAAGGTACAAATGTCATAATTATTAATTAAATATAGCTACATCTACTGCTGGTGGCCCGAGGGAACATCTTTCTGAGGTTCAATCTTTCCCCTGGTCTAACTGATAACAGTCTATGTGGCAGAGTTTAAAACATTATAGCCATTTAAAGGAGCAAGAACTGTATACAGTTGTTACCCATCTTGAATTTCCGTGCAGCAGGATTACCACATGAAGCTGCATTTCAGATGTTCCCGTTTGTCCCAGAAAGGTTGAACAAACAGACAAGCCTTATAGTTTGGTCTGAACTTAACAAGCCTCCTTCAAAGGTGAATCTGTATGAGACACAAGGCGTGTCTGTGTCTCTGCATTGTTGTTGTATAATTACTGATCAAAATGCTTATTCCCTATAGAATTGGCAGAAACCTTGAATTTCCTCCCCGACCCCCACCCCCTGTGCCTGCCAGCTGCAAACCAGGTCCTAACCATGATCACAAGAACATCCTGAATCAGTCTCAATAATTTGCATTTCCTTGCCAAAGATCTTATCTGCAAATTGCACCATCGAGGTTGCGGGTGTTGGAAAATCTGCACCCTTCTGCTCCCCAGCTCTGCCTTTGCAGGCTAGGTTAATTTATCCAGAAGAATTAATTAAGACAACAAAGCTGTCAAGTGAGAAAGGCCACACAGCGAGGCAGCACTGCTCTGAACATCTGCACAATTTGTGTATTTGATTAGGTACCTCAGCACTTGCAGATTATTGTTGTTAGAAGCAAATCTTACTTTTACCATTTTCACATAAGGCTCTCTGCTGTAATTCTGCAGATGTTTGTTCTCTGTACACCCATGTTGTTTAAAAAAAATGACAAATGCTGATAGTAAAAATTACATTTGCTCATTCAAACATCTTGTTATTTACATATAACAAAAATCGTATGCCAAGGGTCCAGTGACCTAACGAGAGATGCAACATGGACTTCAGCATTGGATGGGGCCCTGACAATCTGCTTCTCTCACACTAATAGTCCCCAGTATATATAATGAAAACCTTATTTTGTTTATAATGACAGATGCCACAGGGGGTTGTATATTTGGATATTAGTTTTTCTCTAGGAGCATTTATTAACAAATGCTTGAAAGTTTTATGATGTGGTGAAAACTGTATCTCTCATGATAAACAGGAAGCGCTCAGAGGTATTGCATTGCCTCTCTAACGCAACACAGATTCCAACAGCTTGGCTCTTTTTTTCAAAATACTGTGACACCACTTCCTTCAGGAAATCTCTCTTGTCTGCACAGCTCTTATCTGCTATAGATATGCAAAAATTGCAAAAGAAATGGTGGTTTTAAAAATGAATGATGATTCATCAGTTTCAGACTGTAGAAACAGATGTCTGTAATTTATATAATATCTGTTTAAAATACGCAGGACAGACTCTCTGTGCTCTCAGGTCAGTGGACTGAACAAAGTGCAAGGAGAAGAGCCTGATACCTGCCCTCCCTCCTGCAGCACAGGTGCAGCTTAGAGAGCAAAGATGCAGATTTCTCTGCAGGCGCCTGAAGCGTGTCTCAGCCGTAGCTCTGGAGGTGCCTCTGCTGCAGCTCAGCGTCAGCAAGGCCAGGATCAGGCCAGGAAAGGAGAAAAGGCAGCGTGGCTTCCTTGTTATCTGCCCAGACTAGCAACAGGAAAGCTAAGTGTGACTGTTCATATGTGGAACCTTGCATTCAGAATAACTGTGCTGTGGCCTCCAACTTGCTCATAAAGGTTACCATGCACTTGTCATGTGGTGTTGTATCAACATTGGCTGAATTTTGAGCCCTGGTGACTTTCACATGAAAATCTCTGAATCCCATTAGTGTACTGTTCCTTATCACTTCTTTCTGTTCAGCTGCTGCCCAATAACAAAATCATTAGCTACACGGGTATTTGTGATGAACATCACCCCAGCTGAGAACAACATCAGTGAAAGCAAGTCCTGGAAAGCTCATTTCAGGTCTGGCATCATTTCCCAAACTGCTCCCCCATGAAGGGACTTGTGTGTCTGCCAAGTGCTTCACTTGCACAAAGCCTGATACAGAGGGGTCTGCATGTCACCCCTCCAACTATAACCCTTCTAGTCCCATAGCTCATCCCCACTACCTGTTCATTTCACTATTATTTTACATTCTTCCCCCCCATACACTCTTTTATTCTTTCCTTCATCATCCTTTCTCCTCTGTCCTCACATCAGTCAACCTCTTAATCACAAATGTTCTCTATGAGCAAGTATCAAAACAGAGTTACTGCAATATCTGGAGCACATAAAACCCTAATAATCCTGCTTCTACATTCTTTGATTTCTGCCTCTGTTGGAGGCATCACTTGTCCTGTCTACAGCTGAACCAAGAACAAGCAGGGGAAACAGACTGCATATTTTAGTATTTTTAAATTATTAGACTTCTGAGGTTTTGTAATAATCGTGTCCTTTTTTGTATTTTCTTGTATTTTCCCCTGCAATCAAGTATATTTGAAATAGAGATCAAGAGACTGATATTATGCACTAGCTAAATATTTTAGTAAAAACTTAATAGCCTTCCAGTGCATAAAGCTTTGGCACAAGAAAACCATGGTCATATACCACGACTTTAGTCCAGCATCCTCACAAGTTACTGTAAAGTTCTGTATATAAATATTGATTACATGTGTATTTTGTTTTGTCAGTCCTGTAAAATAACTTTTTATCTGGTGGTTCAATTCTCTTATCATCCACAGCTTGTTTACTGAATTGTAACTCTTGGGCAAGATGAAGCAAGCTCATGAGGAGTAGTTGGTTTTCAAAAGATAGAAGCTCCAGATAACTGAGGACGAGTAAAACACACAACAGTATTGAAATCACTCAGAGTTTTATTGCAGCTGACAGAGTGTGCTTTGAGGCTGGGAAATTTCCATTACTGAAGTGCAGGACAGTGTCTGGATACTGCTGCTACTGCAGTTGAAAAATAAGAGCAACTTGATTTTATATAGACAGCAACAAAATGTTGGTATATTAATTAAAATTGTGAGAATTATATAATAAGCTTTTAAGGTTGCTGAACATGGGTCCCTTTTAAAATATTTAGAGTACAAGTGTAAACTAGTTGTACAAAACTAAGGAACAAAAATGACTTGAAATTGCAACTGTGTTTTCAAACTATATTTGTGAACAGCAAATCTAACAAGAACATGATAGATAACACAAGACATCTCCAACAACAGTGACAGATTCTGACAGTGACAGAAGGATACACAGTGCAAGATCAAGATTGTTACTGACAGTGTAGTTCTGCAATTAATAATCTTTTGTGCTCCCCTTGGCATGCACAAAACAAACATAGCAATCTGTTTACTAGTTTTAACTCCATGGTGTATGAGCCACCATAAGGTTCCTGCAAAGTCAGTCAGAATGCTGAAGAGGGAGAAAAGGAAATACTGGGGGGGGGGGGGGGGGGATGAATTGGTTTTGGCATCGGTTGCCCAGCAATTCAGGTGAGAGCCTGTTTTTAACTTCCCAGTGGCGTAAGATTACAGCGAGATCCCCATTTTCGCTGAGGTCACCTTGCACTGTCAAAGCAGTGGTTGGCATTTAAATAAAAATCCGTCCCCAGGGATTTCAGCTGTATGTCACCAGTTAAGCCCAGGTAGAACTGACTGGAGGTTATTAGCATCTGATGCTCTTTATGAATCTTGGGATGGTTCCCTGTGGATCAGAGCTCATCTCTAAGCAATTTAAGTTTGTGTCACATTCATCACCATGGTTCCTGAGTGCCTTAGAAGTTAAAATATATCTTTATAAAACACCTTCCATGTCTTATTTCTCTCTCTTGTCACCCCCGCACAGAGGCTTGAGGTCTTTTTAAATAATGCTGGGAAAATTGTTTAATATACTTAGTGTCAGCGTTTTGTTGGGATGATGGGGAGGTTCAGGGTCATGCTGAGGTTCTCTGACAGCAAATGCCATACACCTACAGCAGCTACCGAGCTGTCATCAACGTCCCCACATAAAACAGCTGATACAATGATGATGATTTTGAGAGATGTAGCTTTAGTTTTAAATTAGCACCAAAATTTGAAATCGCTCCCACCCCGAATAAAGAGTGGCACTGTAGGGCAGCCTGTATAGTGTTTGTCCTTCGCCTAACCCTGGAAACGCTGCTTCCAGGACTCGCAGGGCCTTTTGTAGCACAGCATTTACTTTTTAAGAGACCTATTTACAGAACAGGAAAAGTAGATACGTGTAACAGTACAGAGAATTTCTAGACCTCGATTGTAGGATGAACTCATCCATGTGACTCCTGAACTTTGTATGAAGATGGAGATAGTCCAAACCTTGGCATATTTAAAGTGACCGATTGTATGGCTTAGCTGTTTCCTAATATAGCTTTCAAACTGAAGATACTGTGTTTCTGTATGGACAAACTCTTCTTAGTAGTGCTTTTATTTCCGTTTGAAATAAAAGGGGGATTTTCGTCCTGCTTTTCATTATCTGCTATCATTTTTAGTAAGTATAACGTCTTCTCCCCCAACATAACCCTTTATTTTGATCACAGCACTAATAATTTTCTTAAAACACATTTATGTTCCTTCCAGAATTGAGGCTTTAATGTCACCTTGTTAAAGCAAAAGACCCAACATTAAGTGCAGGTAATGGCAGGGTATTTAAGTAAGTTGAAAAGCAATTGATAACGCTTCTGTCTGGTCGGCCTGGCTCAGTAGCTGTAGTGCTTCATTGAAATAACATACACTAAATTCTGCCACAGGAGAAATTGTTGGGAAAGCACACCATAGCCTTTTGACCACTTATTTGCATTTAATTGGGTCAGACATATATTTGAACACAGCACTCAAAGGAGCTGACAGTCTTTCCACAATTTCCTGGTTTCCCTCGTTGGTTTCCTTTTGATCAGACACATCCTGGTGAAGGTATAAAATAAAGCAGATACACACCAGTTTTAATTAAATTTGCTATGACAGGTTGTGTTTAAGCTAGATTCTCTATAATAATTTGTTTTGCATTTGCTGATGACAGATTTATTTATGTATGTAATCAGAACTGTAAGCATAATTTCACTTTTAGAGTTAACAGAACCTTTTAAATAATATTTTACTTGCTTTCAGAAAATTTAAACATTCACATTTACTGCTGTCCAGAATTTCTGAGAAAAATACTTCTGTTTTCTTCATGGGAAGAAAAGCATTATACAGAGAGGAGTTTATTAGGTTATGCTGGTCATCCCTGACAGCTTTCACTCCCCCAGACTAGGCTGGGGCTGCATCTGAAGCCCCCACCCTGCTGGGTAGATCCGCCTCAAAGAAGAGTCCTTGGGCTGGGTAACCAGCTGCACAGCTGAAACCAGTAACTCTTCCTTCTTGACTTCTGGTCAAACAGCAAGCCCGATGCTTTGGGGGATGTTGGTAGGCTGTAATCAGGAGATTGTACAGCATCTGGAAGCAGCTACAGAAAATTGCAATTGTTTGGTCGATGATGATGCTGGCTTGCAGCAAGTGTGACAAGAAGGTGGAAACTCTGGCAGTTGGGAGGAGGAAGGCAGAGCACGTTGGAAAGGACATCTTCAAGGCAAAGACAGACATGGAGCTGCAGGATTGCCAGCGGAGATGTCAACAGTAAAAAAGGGAGTGCGGAGCTGAGAGAGAAATGCTGAAGAAAGAAGGGGGCAAAGTACAACGGGTGAGAATCTGGGAGTAACTGGACTGTCATGTAACAGCGTCTGGAGGAGCACTATAACCATCTATAAGAAAAAAGCTTGATAGGCAAGGGGTAATCAGATGATTCTACAGGCACTATGAAATGTACAGAGAGATGTATTTCAATGTATTTTCAAAGGATCAGATGATACAGCACATCTCAAGCAGCTGTGGCAACAGTAGTTAACACAAGCAGCAGTAGGATTTTGGATCAGGGTTAATATTTTTTGTCAAGATCATTAGAGAATTGCAAAAAAAAATATTTCATAAGTGGAGTTAAGATCCTTGTGCAGAACTCTTGCAAACTTCCGGATCAAGCAAAAGCTATTTCAGAAAAAGGGAGCCTTGCAGGGGAACAGAAAAGGCACTGGCGCAAGCAGGGACCCTGGCACAAAACCAACCAACTACGGGTTCACCTCCCGTTCAAAGCCTGGAGTTTATTCGCATTTTCATGGGAAACAACTCCTAGGAAAATACAGTTCCATATGAAACCAATAGGCTAAGCAGAGGTTGCAAAACTACGCACTTGAAGTTAGCAAACTTCAGCATAAACTCGCCCTTATTACAGTAATTCAGCTCTGGCACTAACAACCCTGCGCCCATGACATCAGGCGGCTGCAGCGCCGCCAGGATCAGCG
>NW_010129388.1:551-1151 GCF_000699245.1 Pterocles gutturalis | reverse complement strand
CCGTGGCCACGTCCCCGCCTCCGTCCCCTGGCGTGTCACCAAGCTGCCACGTGAGTCACGGGGACCCCAGCCCCTGGGGGGGACCCCAGCCCCTGAGGGGGACCCCAGACCCTTACTGGGGACCCCCAGCCCTTATGGGGGACTCCAATCCCTTCCTGGGGGACTCTGAATCCTTATAGGGGACCCAGCCCCTTACTGGGGACCCCCAACCCCTTACTGGGGACCCCCAGCCCTTATGGGGGACTCCAATCCCTTCCTGGGGGACTCTGAATCCTTATAGGGGATCCCAGACCCTTACTGGGACCCCCAACCCCTTGCTGGGGACCCTCAACCCTTATGGGGGACCCCAATCCCTTACTGGGGAACTCTGAATCCTTACTGGGGACCCCCAACCCCTTGCTGGGGACCCTCAACCCTTATGGGGGACCCCAATCCCTTACTGGGGAACTCTGAATCCTTACTGGGACCCCCAACCCCTTACTGGGGACCCCCAACCACTTACTGGGGACACCCAGACCCGATGGGGGACCCCAGACCCTTACTGGGGGGCTCTGAACCCCTATGGGGTACCCCAACCCCTTACTGGGGGACTCTGAACAC
>NW_010129388.1:0-528 GCF_000699245.1 Pterocles gutturalis | reverse complement strand
GGGCCCCCCCAGCCCTTATAGGGGACCCCAACCCTTTACTGGGAGACTTACATGAAGGGCCCCCAGTCCCTTCCTGGTGAACTCCAATCCCTTACTGGGGGTGTGCTCTGACCCCTTATGGGGGACCCCGAGTCTTCACTGTGGGAGCTGGTTCCTTAGGGGGGACCCCCATCTCTTACAGGCACCCTGGCCCCTTACTGGGGGAACTGGTCCCTTTCTGGGGGCCTCAGTCCCTTTTGGGGAGCCCCAAGCCCTTAACGGGGTCCCTCATTCTTCCCTTACTGGGAGGGGGGGGCTCCAGTCTCTTACTGGTGGCCCATGATCCCTTACTGGGAACCCCAAAGGGCTTTTGAGGAGGGGGTCCCCTACAGAGGGGTGTCTGGGGGGGTCTGGCCCCTGTGGGGGGTCCAGCCATGTCCTGGTGGCCCCCCAGTCCCCCTATCCCGGGGCGGGGATGCGGGGGGGGCACCCTGGGCTGGGTGCCAGTCCTTGTCCCCAGGGCCATCGCGGGGCGGGGGGGGAGCGGGG
>NW_010129387.1:502-6596 GCF_000699245.1 Pterocles gutturalis | reverse complement strand
CGGCTTCCCCCCTCCACCCGCCGTCGCGCCTTCTCGGGCTCTAAAGGTACAACAAGAGCCCTGAAAAGTGGAACTGGAAATGTGCGGGTCCCGCTCGGCTCCACGGGGAAATCCACGCAGGGTCACGCGTGCTGCGAGAGAACGAGTTTTAAATCACAACTGCGGGAGATGGCTTGCTCTTTTCTACCCTCCTTCCCCGTTTTGTTTTTGTTTTGTTTTTTAAATCGCGGTTGCATTGGGTAATGGGCGCTCGCATTTATTACGCAACAACTAATACGAGCTGCAATAAAAATAGAACGCCGTCAATGCAAGCTGTAGTAACTGGAAAAAAAAAAATCCATCAAGAAGACCCACAACCTGATGTAACTTACACTGGTTAGTACATTTCATAACATTGTCAACTGCTGAAAACAACAAGGAAAATAAACTAATGTATACAATAAAAACATAACATGAATTTTACAAACACACCCACTATAAGAGCATCAACAAACCCCAGCACTGTTACAAACACAAACACTTCCAAGTAACAGACCAACACAGCCTGTATCCTGAAGCGAAACTCCAAATGCAAACAGAAGTTTAAAACAAAAAAAAAGATACTGTTATAACCCCAAATATGATTCAACTGCTGCAGCACAGAAAGAAAAAAAAGAAAAGAACCATTGGAAAATAAACAAGTCCAGGGGAAACATTTGAGCGTCAACATAAAATAAGTAGTTACAGGATTTTTCTGCAGAGACATATACCCTCAGAGGCTGCCATGCTGCCTGTCACAGAGAGCCACGGTGATACCAATAAGCCAGTTGATTGTAACCATAAGGTGAAGGCAGTTTTACTGGAAGATCTTATTTCCAGAAGATTAGCTTTTGAAAAAGCGTGACCAGGACTGATATTTCTCAGGAGGTCTAATATCAGAAAGACTGGGTTTTGCACAGGCAAGAGGACAGATGCTTAGCAAAATTCCATTTAGCCAGGCTCGTGGCTGCCTCAGGACGAAACCAACGTGCTTTTTTTGCACTCAACTTCAAGGCTTGTGCGAATACAGGAACTAGAAACTCGCTCACAGCCATACTTCTCTTTGCTGTACTTTGTAGAACAGCATTTGAAGTTGCAACTGAGTAATCAGCTGAGCATTCATTATGAACACTTGGGAAGATGTACGCCTTTCACTTTAAAGACTCATTTTCAGCTGAACCATAATCTGAAAGTTTGTTTTTCACATGTATTTATATTTTACTTTGAGACAAACGCCTGCAACAAAAAAGCGTGATGGCTGAAATGTAAGACTTGGCAGAGCTATAAGCAACTGAACAGGGGGTCTCATAATGCAAAGCATTCAGCAACACACAGAGAGCACAACAGTAAGGCTGAACAAAACAGGTGAGTGCAGGCAAGAGGACAGAGACAAGAGAAGCTTCCCGCAAGAGCATAAAGCCCTTCAAGCTGACAGCAGGGCAGAGTCACCTCACAGTGAAAACACACAAGTTAAAAACTGGAGTTTGATGCTCACTGCAAATCCACTTTCAAGAGCAGCTTAGTGATGGAGGGTGCAACAAAACTGCAACCCAAAAGCAGTCTCCAACTACATCTTATACTTCCTTATCTCCCCCAGGGTGGGTGTAAGACAGTTTCAGCCCAAATTTTTATGTTCATTAGACATCAAGCTGAGCAGGTGAAACAATTCACATAGGAAACTATCCCCAGAGATTTCACTGCTACCAGCTTTCAGCCTGGAACATAAGAGTCACTCACACACCTACCTGTAGGTTTACAAACTTGTGCTTGAAGAACCCAGCTGCATCCTCCAAGGGAATGGGAAAACAAATACATTCTAGGGATCCTTAAAGCCTTCTTTGTGCAAGGCAAGGAAGGTTAGGTAATGGTTTAGCCAAATAGGCAAAGGCTGACTCAGTGTGAATGAGCCCCATAGGACATACAGTGAAATCAAATCAGAATGATCGGTACCTTGCCCAAAGTAAAAGCACTTAAAGGAAAAGATAGGCACAATGTTTAAATGAATTTCTGAACTGATTTTGTCATATTAGTTTTACACACAGGATGTAACAGTCTGCTCTGGAATACCTTAACGCTAGCTTTCCTATAAAGTATAAGGCTGCTGCAGCAGCTTGTTACTTCCTCCTTCCCAAGCTCAGAGGAGCATCCTAGATTCACCCAAAGCCTTTTGATTGGCCTCTGTGGTCTCTTATGTTGCACCTCCAGTTACCCAATTAGTACCTTGTTAACTAACACCTGCAGTGTATTTATTTCTTGCCATTGCACTATTTTTAACCCTTAATGCACGGTGGTATGTACATCTTTCTAGGAAGCTTTGTGCATAGGTTTTGACAAGAAAAAACCTTTTTTGTGGAAAACCAGAGTGGTTGTCAGGGCACTAAACACTGACACTTTTTGCTTTTCTGCTCTTCGTGTCCAGGGTCGGACTTGAGTCTTTTGAAAACAAGGGTAGACGGAAGCAGAAAAGGGAGATACTTGTCCCTGTGGGACCAATGAATTTTGTGATGACTGGCCACAGTGCCTTGCTTAACTGCACCCAACAGTATTTAAGAGTAATCAGGGACTGCTGGGAACACTAACCCGGAGCTCCAATTTTTCTGACATTTGCTATAGGTATTAACTGTAAGCTTCTGATTCTTTACCTCACCATTCAGTGCCTGTTTCACCATCAAAACCATAGTTCCCCGCTGCAAGGGAGCTCTTTGTTAGTATTTGTACTTGGGAATTACCACGGGATTACAAGTGGAGAAGCCTGCTGAAGTGGATACTGCATCGGCAGTGCATTCTGTCCTCCATCTCGGGGCATGTCTGAAAGCACACTGTGCATTTGCATGCACACGAAAGGCAGATTGAGTTCCACCTACCTCAAAGCAGGCAAATTTGGCCATTCTGACCATTTTCTCAGCCACCAGCCAGCTTGGGCTCCAAGAAATCTCACGTATCAGACTCGCAGCAGTGCCTATTACCAGCAGCTGCTATCTCCAGAGTGGATATCATTATACATTACAAAAAGATAATTTACTCAATAACAGTCGTGTTTGGGATAAAGAAATAATAGTGCCCGCATAGAAGATTGCTTAAGACCGTATAGTAAATATCTGGGATTACATGACTCTGATCATCCCAGTGTCAGAGAGAAGGGTGTTGAACAGAAGTGGATAAATGCTCTTATTGCAACAGAGAGTCATCTTTACCAATTATTTTCTTCACTGTAGTGGCAGGATTTCCTCGATTGAGTAAGCGTTATTCAGTAAGTTAAGGATGACAGGACTAGGGCAGAGGTTTGAAACAATAATTGCGGTTTGTTCTTCTGTAGTGCCTTTCATCTGTGGAATTGACAACAATGCAATAATCCTCCTAACAGCTTTAGTAGGTAAGGAAATATTATGAGTCCTGTTTTTCAGATGAGAAAGCCGAGAGGGAATATGATGATGCAGAGAATCATGAGCAGAGCCAGAATTGGGACTCAGCTCTTCTGACTCATACTTTGTAGTTCTGGGAGCCTGGACACACCAGTTGGTGAGGCCACCCTGGCTTCTCA
Source organism: Pterocles gutturalis (assembly GCF_000699245.1). Taxonomy (NCBI): domain Eukaryota; kingdom Metazoa; phylum Chordata; class Aves; order Pterocliformes; family Pteroclidae; genus Pterocles; species Pterocles gutturalis. The sequence continues at coordinate 3,037 of NW_010129387.1, read as the reverse complement.
GTGCCTACAGGACCTTTGTCTCTTCGGTGTTCACTCTTCATCTGAAGAAGGGTGAGCAGAGCCCCCAAACAGGGAACCTGGGAGCCAGGATGTCTACAAGCCCCAAAGGCACAGCACTATGGTAATTGATGGGAAGGCAGGAAAGAATTGAGCTATCCAAGACCCAAAGGATCTTGTAAGTGTTCATCTGCAAATATAAGCTTTGATTACAAGCTAAATGCTGGTCTGGAGACAGCCAATATCCAATGGAGGGTCTAACCAAATAGTAATACTTTCAAACATCTTGATTTCTGAATTAGAATGACAAATAAAAAATATTCACATTTCACTAAAACTATCTCAGGGATATGAGTTAATCATATTTGACTGTCCATTCATTGGAGTTACAACCATTTGCATTAGCCAAAAATGAAGCTCCTGATTCACAGAAGTGCTGAGAACAACCTGCCGCTCCAGCTGAAGTGGCTGGGAGAGGCAGGCTGTCATCAAGTCTGGCAGTCAGACCGTGTGTGATTCAGTCTGGGGCTCTCAAATCAACAGCCTTCGTGCATTAACTTGGCTGTGACTTGCATTGGGGGGAATCTGCTTTGAAGGATCCACTAAAGCAAGTCCTATTTTCTCTTCAAAAACATGAACTGTTCTTAACAGGTCTTTACTAATGTGGAGCTCTACACATGCAGTGTTCAATGATCTTACTTTGAAAGAAGTTCTTCAGCTTCCATCGGCCCCTTGCATCCAGACTAAGTGTTGATATACATCCCTCCCAGGGCAGAAGGAATCAAATCCTACCTGCTCTCCACTGGGGGAAGATTTCTTAGTTTTAAACGAACAAATGTGGGCAGTGATGCAAGCAAGGTTCATATTGTAGTGGGGGAGGTAGAAATATCAGCCTGGAAAAGGTTCAGTGTTTGTTTTTAAATCCCAGAAGAAACATATGAATGGGATGTATCTGGGATTTAGAAAAAAACAAGAGCTGTATATTAGCAACCACACACAAACAGCTGTATGTCAGAGATCAGCTGCTCTTTAAAAGCCTAAAAGATGCAGCAGGTCTCTCATGAGTTCCTCTTCCCTCTGTTTCTTGAGCAGCCTGTAGAACACTGTCTGTTCCGCGCTTCCTCTGTCTGCTGAGAGGCCCAAGTGAATAAAAGTCCTAACTGAGATTGCTAATTGTGCCAAACCATAAACATGGGCTTATACAGCTTGTAAGCTTAGTGCCTTATTACTCACCATTGCAAATGTAAGCACGAGCTTGTTTGCAGCAGCCAGGTCTACAGAGCAGATCCAGCATGTACTGCAGTTACTAGGAGCTTTTCCACAAACATGAACGTCCCTTGGATCAAATCTGCAGGACTGGATTAGTTCTGGTCTGGGTGGAACCTGTAACAAAATTGTATACTTTAGTCATAGCAGCACCCATGGCCTCAGCTCTGTTCCTGACACCCTTAAAGCCATCCAAAGGGATCCCAGCAGCACTGAAAGCAGTCACATCCATGCAATCTAAGTCACTCACGGACTTTTTCTTTCTCTTTCATCATTATGGGAAGCTGCTCTCCCTCAAAAAAACCTCAGACAGGTGTCTTTTCCAGTGTACTTGGCAGGTCACCAAGTTCAGGCTATTTTGAACCAAATGGAATGAAAGATTTTGTGAGGGAGAAGCCTGCCAAGCCCCGCTCTTTTCCAGAGAGGGAATTTGGACAGATACCACATCCTGCTGATCCCAGCTGTGGAAGCATGGCTGGGGGAGCAAGAAAGACCCTCACAGATGACTCATAACTAACAAGTTAAATTTCATCGAAAGACAATGGGCTGTCCACGCAAATCCCCGGGTACTTAACTTTATGCAGTCCCAAAGAAATGCCCTTGCTTGCTGAGCTGCCTTTTTCTGCTGGCGCCATGCTGACAAAAACCCAGTCTAGCATGTGATCGAGTACTTTGACAAATGGAGTTTAGCATACTTTAAGCTTATTTTAAAAAAATCCAGGAAACTTGGAGGCTAAGGGGTTGTTTAGGATTACAATTAATTTGTAGTTGATGCTACAGTTTTCTGGTTCCAGAGAGGTATAATTCCGTATAGATAAGAATTTTTATACATGTATATATATGTATTTTATATATATATATGTATAATATCAGGCAAAAGCTTCCAAAGCAGACACTGAGAAGAGAGACAAAATACAAACTTTTATCTCCAGCATGAAAGAAACAAAAACACCCTATCTCTATCACAGGAAAGTTATATACATACATGGCATTATACTGCTAATTTGATTTGTGCTCTCTCATTTTATTTCATTTTTTTTTAAATAATTAAAACTTTAAGCCAAAATTATCTGGAAGAATTGGCAGCAGGGATTTAACTGGATCTGTTCCCTAATAGTGTTCAGGGGACTGTGCAGCTCTTATAACTCCGTCTTTTACCTCCCCGAGTTTAGACAGCAGGGTTAATTCTCCAGACTTCTGCTGTGAGTTTCTGGGCTGGAGGAGAAGGGCCTTGGCTTCACTGTACCACAGGTTTGTTGTTTTTTTTTTTTT
>NW_010129387.1:0-471 GCF_000699245.1 Pterocles gutturalis | reverse complement strand
AAGGCCCTTGGCTTCCCTGTCCCACGGGTTTTTTTTTTTTTTTTTTTTTTTTCCTTTCTCATCCGCCACTACAATTTTTGGATCCCAAAGATCTTCCTGTGCTAAAGGGCCAGTAAATGACACGTGTCTCCTTTTCTTCCCCCTTAACTGAAAGCAGACTGTGATGTGTTCTGTGCGGCATTGGGTTGCGGTTCAGAAAAAAACACTGCTCTCCAGATAAGTGCTTAAACACATGCTTAACTTTAAGTTGGCTGTTTGGCCTTCGTGAATCAAAGCTAAACCACTGCTCTGAGTCAGGGCCTTGCACGCCGGCACACCGAGAACTGCCTCAGATACGCTCTCACCCAGGCTCATATTATGCTGTTAAACGGCTCATACATCAGCCTCATGCATTACATCCATTACCGCCTTGTTTGGTTGTTCCATAACGGTTTTTATCTGCGGTACTGGTGTGTGCTTCCAGAGGGGCTG
>NW_010129386.1:0-2187 GCF_000699245.1 Pterocles gutturalis | reverse complement strand
CCCCCTCTGTGGCCAGCCCCTCCTTGCCCGCCCGGGGTGTGAGTCGATGGGAGGGCCGAGCAGCAATTCATCTTGATTTGTTTCAATTGTCCGGCGATGGCAAAGTTATAATCCTGTATAATTTCAGGAACAAGCAGGTTGAGAATGAATGGGGTCGATATTATTTAAAACAAAACACGGGAGAGCACGACCTTTCCCTTCACCGACGTGTTGCAGCACGAAGTCGCAGGAAACTCCGGGCTCACCTCTCACCCCCCGCGCTCGGCGGGGCTGCGGTGATTTGGGCTGCTCTTTGTTTCTCTTCACGTCTGAAAGGGGGATTTGCAAATAGAAATGTAATATTGCATGAAGGATCTCCCCGCTGAAGGGAGAAGGTGAGCGAAAGGGGCGGTTGAGGGGACAGATTATTTTAAACAGCAGCAGTTTGTTTGCAAACTGGTTTTTCTTTTCCTTTTTTTTTTTTTTTTCTTTTTTCCTCTCCACCCCCTCTTCTTTAATGTAATAAAAGCTTCCTTCACAGCGGGAGAAATTTATGCTCGAGATACAGCAACTCTGTAGCTGGTAATTCTCGAGGCCAACGATGCCAAATAATCCATTTTCTCGGGGCTGCGCGGGGGAATAAAGTGATCCGGCTGCGCAGACGGCAGCGTGGCCAAGCCCCGCGTTTCTGTTGCATGCAGCTTTGGCGGGAGGGATTTTTTTTTTTTTTTACGTGAAAAAAAAAAAGTCAGCATTTATTTGTATTACAATAAAAAGTACTGCCCTGTGTTTCCAGAGAACGAGATCCAGTGTCAACCATAAGTCAATCACCGCAGATCAGTTACCGCTGTGCAGCCTGGCTCAGTAAATAAAAATCCAGACAGAATTGTATGCTGTATATTTTACTCCCATGAAATAAAACACATTTTTTTCATGTTTGCTGAAAAGTAAAACAATAATATTGTACGAAATGTTATACACAGGGCATGTTTTACATTGCAATATCAGAAACATCATTGCATCCACCAGAGGTACTATTCTAAAACCGATATTCACACAATTTTTTTTTAATAATTATATGTTAGAAACATACAGTGTCGCATTTAGTATATACATTCCCTTGCTCGCAAGCGAAAAAATCCTAATCGCTTCTGTGTAACATGCTTTATTTTAAAGCCTAACCTTTTAAAAACACTGTTGTGATATTACTAACAACTGCTTTTATAAAATTAATTTGACATTTCGATATATATACATCCTTTCAGTCATTTTTATGTTAACAATGCTAAACTTAAAAAATAACAAGCTTATAGTAACATTAAAATGTCATATCATATCCAGTCAAACATTTGTCCATATATATATATATATATATATGTCCTTGTAACTGTTGAAATACTCTTAGTGAAAGAAAGATCTCGGAATCTGTAGGAGGTCCTTTGAAAACAAAGGAACTATCTTATTTCAGTGGTTTCCTCTTTTTTTTTTTCCTCCTCTCTCTCTTTTCCTCTCTCCCTCTCCGTCTCTGATTTTTCCTCCTTCCTCTTTCTCTCTAGTGCCCATTACTTTCTAGTGTAACTCTCAGTCTCTGCGGGAAGTGGGGAGGGATTCCCATGCAGTGTTTCCTACTGGGGTGTCTCACACAGGTCTGTCCACCGCGTACTGGCAAGCGCTCAGGTTGGAAGCGGGGTTCTGCACGCTGGCATAGCCAAAACTGGAGTGCTGCTTGGCTTTAAGTCTCAGACTCGCCAAGCTTGAGTTACATGTGTCCCTATAAACATACGGAGGTGTCGGAGGAGCATAAGGACAGGCTGGCGTCGGCACCGCAGAATTCAGGGAGGGATTGCTCAAGTTGTTCAAGTTATTCAGGCTGTTGAGGCTAGAGCCGGGGACCCCGGTGACCGCAGAGGGTACCATGCTTGAAGACATACTCATGGAGGAGATGGAGTTTGGAGGGGAGAACATGCTCTGAGAAGACAGAGGGTTGACATTCATGGAGTTGAAGAAAGGGAAGCTTTTGGTGGAGAGGGAAGCGGAGGTCAGGCCCTTGGCTGCCCAGTTGTTGTACGAGTAGCCGGGGTACATGTCATCGTAGGGCTGCATGAGGCCATTAAACTGCGGACCGAAGCCGTTTTTGCAAAGCTCGGCTTGCTGGTTCCTTTCTCTCTTTCTCCATTTGGCTCTGCGGTTCTTGAACCAAACCTTTGG
>NW_010129385.1:0-6618 GCF_000699245.1 Pterocles gutturalis | reverse complement strand
AATCATTAGCCTACTTCTGGTGTAGCGGGTTTTTTTTTCAATTACATCACTATCTGATTTTATCAGTAATATTAACTATATTTCACCTGAATACCATTCTATTATTTCAAAACAACAAGGCAGTAATTTTAAAGACATTTTTCACCGGCATCTTGAAGCATTTTAGAAGGCATATATATAAGAAGACATTCACCTTTGGGTCAGATATGTTACCTCATCTCCTCCCATCCATTCCTCTCATTTATTCCATTGTACTGAAAGTCAATAATAACATCTCACTGTTGTTTACTCTTTGCCCTAAGTCCTTCTGCACTATCTTGTAGAAAGCTGTGATTACCAGGCTGAGGGAAGCACTGCCCCTATGCAGAACTGCAGAGGCATGATCAGACCACAGGACACAAGTATCAGGGATTCCCAACTACATATATCAGTAGAGGTCTTTGATTAAGTCACATCTCTATTGATCTCATGCCATTTCAAAAATCAGTTCAGTGGGTCCCTGGTATTCGTAGAAATTTCAGCTAATATTTGCTCACCAGACAGCCCAGCTCTCAGTTTGTAACTCTCACTGAATGCTTTTTCCATGGTCTGCCTGTGTAAATTATTGGGAAAAAAAAATATTGTTTTCTTATGTTTCAATTCCACAATGTATTTAGACACATAGGTTTGGAGAGCCATCAACAGGTTTCTTGCAAGCTTGCTCAGAGGCCTTAATACCTCCCTTCTTTTGATAGCTTTGGAAAGTACTCTAACAGCTCCAATAGCTTAAGCTACAGAAGGCCAGAAGGATATAACAGAAGAATTCCTCTGTGGGACATACAGAAAAAGGGTAGGTCAGTTTCAAGAAATGAAAAAGGAACTATTTCTTTCAAGCAGTTCAGTTCTACTTGGTCATAAAGAACTTGGCTCCACAGTTGAGCTCTGTGCACCGCTCTACTTTTTGCACAAGGTAACCCTAACCACAGACAGGGTAGGAAGCAGGTTTCAACAACAGTATTTGTGATTCCTGACAATCAGGCCTTCTCAATCTATATAGATTTCTTCTTTCACTAAAAGCTTCTTTTTAAGACTGTATCTTTTCCCAGCCTTTATGATGGCCCCAATTCTAATAAATGATTTGAACAGACAGGCTAACACATCTGCTTATTTTCAGACACTAAATCTGGAGCGTGCAGCTCACAGATCCTGCACTTTTGAAATAAGTCAGTGTGCTGTAGTATGTGGGAGAAAGAAGGGGGGGAAAAGGAAAGGTAAAACATAGCCTATTTAGCACATCTGAAAATGAGCTCAAGCTCTTTTTAGTTCCAACAGCTGCCTATAATGGAAAAAATGAAGATTAGCTGTTGCCAGAAAAGTGGGCAGTAAGAAATAACAGATGTGAAATTTCAGCAACATCATTGGCTAGGTCAGTCACACAGACAGCTTCAGAGCCAGGGTTCCCATTGGGCTGCAGCATTCTCAGAGGCACACTTGCTTTTTGTTCTGCTAAACTGTTCCCCTTGCTTAGCTAAACTTACTCACCGACCTCACCTGTGAATGCAATTGACAGGAAGTATTCACATCCTTGCAAGCATGTGTGGGCTGTGTGTAAAAGCTCCTCAATTAAAGTTAGTCACTACACTTTCCAAAATAATTTTAACATTTCACTTCTTTCTTCCCCTGTCCTTCTCACCCTTCTTTCTTTCATGGACACTTAGGGTGAATGGGGAAGAAAAGACAGGTCCTTCAACACAAGATCTTATTACATGTGGCTCACAAAGAAAGTAAGATCAAAGAAATCAATCTAATCTGGTGTATACATTTTCAAGAGAAAGGGCAGTGGGTAAAAAATGCCCTTCAAAGAGTCAACTCAATTACAGAAGTCATTTTCCAAGAAGAATGAAGTTTCTTGACAGAGTGTAAAGGAGAAATTATGAATACGAGGTCTGTAGACTATATCCCATCAAGAGCAACTTATGTCAGCTCAGTTTACAAGATTAAGTGGACTTCAATTTAAATTAAAATTAAATAAAATCAAAGTTACATTTAGACATCATAAATATGCCTTGAAATTGTAATGTGGATCACAAAGATTATTGCTACTTCAGAAAAACCAATTATGAAGCTATATTAGAAAAAATACTTTCAGTAAGGAATATGTAATAGCAGCAACTAACATCAGCAGAATTTAAGTTGCGTTGTCACATCCATTGCAAACCATTCCTCTGCTATGTTCAAAATCTGGTTGTAAAATGCAGCCCTTAATAAGCCTAGGTTTCCATGCTATGTCTCATCTGGTGTATTTATTGCCTGTTGCTGAAAGAAACAGTACTACTCTCTCCCCCCCTACTTCCAGATGCTTATTCCCTCTTGGTCTCTTGTGTTATTTCTCAGCCACAGGACAAGCCAGGCCAGCGTAGTGATCTGATGTAGTTTTACTTCCCAGGCAGTTAGGTTTTTTTATTAATCAGCTCCTTACCTTGAACTCGCCTTGGGTGAGGGCCTGATGCAACAAGTGGGAAGAACAGGCTGAAGTAGTACTGCCCTTCTTGGCATCAGCCTGCGGTTTTGCAAGACCAGATGCATCATTAAACCATGCTCTGAATAGTATTACTACATTTCTTCTTGCAAAATGATTATTCAAGTGTCTTCAGGATTCCACGTCACACAGTGAGTCCCTGAGAGTTAATGCAGCAGCAGGACAGAAACTCTGCAAGTGAAAGTAGTAATACTATGGCAACTTGGTTTGGGTTTATGTGGCAAGGTTTTGGTAGCAGGAGGGCCCATGGGGGTGCCTTCTGTGAGAAGCTGCTAGAAGCTTCCCCCATATCTGACACAGCCAATGCCAGCTGGCTCCGAGATGGACCCACCACTGGCCAAGGCTGAGCCCATCAGTGACAGTGGTAGCACCTCTGTGATCACATATTTAAGAAGGGGGAAAAAATTGCAGTGAAAACAGCAGTGGAGAGAGGCGTGAGAATATGTAAGAGAAACAACTCTGCAGACACCGAGGTCAGTGCAAAAGGAGGGGAGGAGGTGCTCAAGGCACCGGAGCAGTGATTCCCCTGCAGCCCATGGTGCAGCCCATGGTGAGGCAGCTGTGCCCCTGCAGCTACAGAGGCTAACAGTGGAGCAGAGCTCCACCTGCAGCCGTGGAGGACCCCACGCTGGAGCAGGCGGATGCCTGAAGGAGGTTGTGACCTTGTGGAGATCCCACGCTGGAGCAGGTTTGCTGTCAGGACTTGTGACCCCATGGGGGACCCACACTGAAGCAGTCTGTGTCTGAAGGACTGCACCCCATGGAAGGGACCAACACTGAAGCAGTTCATGAAGAACTGCAGCCCAGGGGAAAGACTCACGTTGGAGAAGTTCAGGGAGGACTGTCTCCTGTGGGAGGGACCCCATGCTCAAGCAGGAGAAGAGTATGAGGAGTCCTTCCCCTGAGGAGGAAGGAGCAGCAAGAGACCATGTGTGATGAATGGACCACAACCCCCATTCCCCGTCCCCCTGCGCTGCAGGGGGAGAGGAGATAAGGGAAAATCAGGAGTAAAGTTAAGCCTGGGAAGAAGGGAGGGCTGGGGGGGAAGGTGCTTTTAAGCTTTGGTTTTCTTTTTCATTAACCTACTCTGATTTAATTGGTAATAAATTAATTATTTTTTCCCCAAGTCAAACCTGTTTTGCCTGTGACAGTAATTGGTGACCCATGCCATGAGCCTTTTGTTATCTTTTCTATCCACTGTCCAGCTGAGGAGAGGAGTGATAGAAGAGCTTTGGTGGGCACCTGGTATCCAGTCAGGGTCAAACCACCACACAACTGAAGGACTCCATAGGCACTGAAGCCCAGTGAGATGAACTGAGGCACAGTATCTGGACAAAAGGCATTGAAATCTAAACAGACAAAAAGAGTAAGAAATTAATTCACTTTCCTCATATCACTTAGCAGGTTAATAATGGAGGTGGCAATCAAATGCAAGAGTCAAGACAGGCAGCTCTATCTGCTCTGCCACACTCCTTCCTGTGGCTGCAATTGCTATTTACTCACTGCTTGCAGCATGGCATCTCCATTTCAAAAACTGAACTGGGTTCCAGAAATAACAAAATTAAAATTAACCATTGTATTTGTTGCTTCATAAGCACATTATCAGTTCAACGTGGTTTACAGCATCTGAAAGTTTTCAAGTGCATTCCCAAGGAAAAAAACTCCAAACCTTAATATTTTCCTGACTCGGTAACTCATCCTCTCTCCCCAATAATGACAGACAAAAGGAAAGAAAGTGAAAAATTGTCCACTGCTGTTTTTGTTTCTGTTAAATGAAATTGGTGTGCAATTTTGGATTAATGCTTTAAAATCACCTTAAAGATCTCCAAAGAAGGAGTAAACAAAGATCAATTATATGAAAAAAAAAAAAAAAAAAAAGGTAAAGCATAGACACAGGAAAGACACTGGTGCTTTGTTGCCTAATACAATTATCTTTCATGTTTATTAGAAAAGGCATTATAAGTCTGTATCCTACCCATATTACAAGAAAAAGAGCATACATACAAGACAGGGAGCATGTGAAAGCTCTTATAATTAAATTGAAACCTTGGGAAGAAAAAGAAGAGGAAAGAGTAAGCAGAATACCAAAGATTTCATTAAGGGTTTATCAGAAGGTAATTTTATCCTTGAAATTTTTATCTCAGTTGTTTATTTCTTGCTTCCAGTTACAATTTTATTAATTATTTTATTGCAAATGAAGTGAAAATTTTTATGGAATTGTTTATCTGTTTTCCATTGTTTCCCCAAGACAACTTACGCAATGCCTATGAAGAAAACACAAGACAACTAGGCCTTTACTGTGGTCATAGCACATCTGGAGAGAAACTATATTATTTACGTATTTCGTTATGAAGGGAAAGTTATAATTTCAATTTTCTTTCAACATATGGTTGGAACTCTATGATCTTTATGGTCCTTTCCAACCGTAGCCATTCTATGATTCTATATTAGACCCGCACAGTGCTAATCTTATGAAATGTGCAATTTTACCATCACCACTACACTTAATCCTCTACATTGGCTTCCCACCTACTGCTGCTGACAGTTGCTCAAATCGTCATTTAAGTTAGCTTCATGTTCTTAATGTATGTGCTAGAGTTTTTGTTATGTTGCTAAGCGTTATAGGGCTCCCCTTGTAACTGATCCAAAGCACATATAAGATAGATCGTATTATCTGCAAAACTACCCAAGAAGCAATCTTAAATTAATAAGTTTCTTCAATTCATAACTAGCAGTTTCTTTAAAAAGCATCAAACTTGGAAGAATGAATACCTACATTTGGTAGATAATGCTATATAAGCTGTCTATGATGTACCAATGTCAGACAGAGTACCATGCAGTACACAGATCAGTTGTCAGCCCTAGCAACTGCTGCAAAAGTTTGGTATGATATCTCACTATAATCTCTAACATGAGCATGGTTCCAGTTTAGCAGAAGCTGGTGCTTCAGCTTTTTCCCTGTTCAACAAAACTCTTAATCACCTCCTTAGCTTCTAAACAGATAGCATTTTAAGCCTATTTCAATGGCCCTTACGCTTATCTTCTTATTCTCTGGTGAATGAGGGCCTCATACAAAAGCACCCCACCAGCACAGCCACCATATTAATCATAAAAGAAGAACAATCAGCACTCTGTAAAGAAGGAAATTACTTCAATTTGCATTCAAGCAATTACTATCAGTAAAAAACTAGAAGTTGCTTCACATGCATTATTGTTTCTAAGACTACTTTCAAACACATTTGAGTTACCAACAAGCAGCAGTCACAAGCAAGTTTTAGACTCACTTTTAAAAACACTGAGTATATTTTCTTTAAATTTCCTTTAAATGATAAGTATGTTTAGCTTGACAGAAGGATAGTTCTTATTTTCAGAATGTTTGAGACAAGTGACTTCTGAACACCAGGCATAGTCAGATCCTCCACGTGAAGAGGTACAGACCAGAATTGTGCATTGTACACTCATAAAGAAACTACAATAGTTTCAGCTTTTTATGGGATACATGCACTGGAGTGGTACCTGTTGGGTTAACATATTCGTTTCAACATGGTGACACACTTGCGTGTTGTGGAATACTTAAGTCACACAGAGCATGAAATGTGTCACACTGGTGCACAGGTAAGGTATCTCAGCAAGGACAAGACTGGCTGATGAGGGTTCAACATAGTTTGAATTCATTCTTGGAGCAGTTCTTCACAATCTTGAAATTTAACGTGACTCCTATTAGGTCTACATTAAATGGCAATGTCATGGACAGGCTGTGTGATCTATGCAAGGTATGCCTTAAACAGACTGTTCTGCACAGAAAGGGCAGTGGTGATCGGCAGCAAGTTCTGTGCAGACGGGACGATGCTGTCTCTGGCAGGAGGCTGAGGGTGCACATGCCCACAAGAGGTCACAGTCACAGCAGATAGAGGGGCAAACTGACCCTCAGGACCCCACACCACATCTACATGTTTCTTGAACACCTCCAGGGATGGTGACTCCACCACTTCCCTGGGCAGCCTGTTCCAATGCCTGATCACTCTTTCAGTGGAGAAATATTTTCTAATACTTAGCCTAAACCTCCCCTGACGCAACCTGAGGCCATTTCCTCTTGTCCT
>NW_010129384.1:1168-1503 GCF_000699245.1 Pterocles gutturalis | reverse complement strand
TCACCCAGGACCTCCGTTCTTGGTTCCTGATGACATCTGTGGGGTCCTGGTGACATTCTTGGGGTCCCCATGACACCCAGGACCTCTGTACGTGGTTCCTGGTGACATCCATGGTGTCCTGGTGACATCACTGGGACCCCAATGACCCCCAGGACCTCCACGTGGGTCTTGGTGACATCCCCATGACCCCCAGGACCCCTGTCCTTCTCCTGGTGACACCCCTAGTCCCACCATGTGGATCTTGGTGACATCCATGGGCTCCTGGTGACATCCCCATGACACCCAGTCCCACCACATTGGTCCTGGTGGCATCCATAGGGTCCTGGTGACATGCA
>NW_010129384.1:0-1072 GCF_000699245.1 Pterocles gutturalis | reverse complement strand
GGTGTCCTCCATGAGGTCCTGGTGACATTCTTGGGGTCCCTGTGCCATCCAGGACCTCTGTTCTTGGTTCCTGGTGACATCCTTGGGACCCCAATGACACCCAGGACCTCCATGTTGGTCCTGGTGACACCCAGGACCCCTGTCCTTCTCCTGGTGATGTCCCCAGGCCCACCATATGGGTCTTGGTGACATCCATGAGGTCCTGGTGACATCCCTGGGACCCCCAGGACCTCCATGTTTGTCCTGGTGTCATCTCTGGTGTCCCTGTGTCACCCAGGCCCTCCGTTCTTGGTTCCTGGTGACATCTGTGGGGTCCTGGTGACATCCCCATGACACCCAGGACCTCTGTGCTGGTCCTGGTGATATCCCCAGTCCTACCATGTGGATCTTGGTGACATCCCTGGGGTCCTGGTGACATCCCTGGGACCCCCATGACACCCAGTCCCACCACATTGGTCCTCGTGACATCCCTGTGTCACCCAGGACCTCCACATGGGTCCTGGTGACATCCCCCTGACACCCAGTCCCACCATGTTGGTCCTGGGTGTCCTCCATGAGGTCCTGGTGACATTCTTGGGGTCCCTGTGCCATCCAGGACCTCTGTTCTTGGTTCCTGGTGACATCCTTGGGACCCCAATGACACCCAGGACCTCCATGTTGGTCCTGGTGACACCCAGGACCCCTGTCCTTCTCCTGGTGATGTCCCCAGGCCCACCATATGGGTCTTGGTGACATCCATGAGGTCCTGGTGACATCCCTGGGACCCCCAGGACCTCCACTTTGGTCCTGGTGACACCCATGGGGTCCTGGTGACATCCCCATGACACCCAGGACCTCTGTGCTGATCCTGGTGCCATCCATGAGGTCCTGGTGACATCCCTGGGACCCCCAGGACCTCCACTTTGGTCCTGGTGACACCCATGGGGTCCTGGTGACATCCCCATGACACCCAGGACCTCTGTGCTGATCCTGGTGCCATCCATGAGGTCCTGGTGACATCCCTGGGACCCCCAGGACCTCCACTTTGGTCCTGGTGACACCCATGGGGTCCTGGTGACATCCCCATGACACC
>NW_010129383.1:0-4088 GCF_000699245.1 Pterocles gutturalis | reverse complement strand
TGCCGCCGCAGAGCAGAGCTGCTGGCAATCAAAGGAGCCCTTGTCTGCGGGCTGCCGGACGAGCAGTTCTCCGGGTGACCTGAAGGCTTCTTCCTCTTTGCGATCATAAAAATGTGATGGGGCAGGAAACAAACAAACAAGCTCCCCCCGCCCCGACAAACCGCGATCTTCACCTCGCAAAGCTTCCCCGAGCGCTTAGGTAGAGGAGAGGGAAGGAGGTGCTGCCTGCAGACAGGCGGTGCATACGTCCGATGGAGCTGCCCCATTCCCGAGCCGGGACCGCAGGCTCCGGAGAGCACCGCTGCCCGCCGCGGAGCAGGGTGAAGGCACCGGGGCCGCACGCACAGCGAGAGCTGAGCTGGAGGGCGAGAGCAGCCTGCACCTTCCTGCCTTCCCCGGCTTTTCATTTCTTTCCACTCAGTTGAAGAGAAGGAAAGAGATGATGCACGGGGAAGGTTAGCATGTCTGCAGCGCCTGGTGCCCGTTTCCATGCAGACTCACTGCCTTTGTCAAATTAATGCAGTCACGTACCCTCTGCAAGATCTTACATCCTCATTCACTGAGTGATTTCTTCTCAGGAGGGAGACAGCTGTGACTTCTTGCACAGAGAGGCAGCTCCACTCTCTGTCATAAGATTTCCCGGCCAACCATATATAAAACCATACTCGTTTCATTCTTAGTAAGTTTCATTTTTATTAAGTTTCATTTTTACTAATAAATCAGCAAACATCAGAAGCAGCAATATGAGTTGCTGTCATTCCCCTCACTCAAACCAGTCATCACACTCACTTTTGCTGCCTTCCTAAGAGCACCTTTATTACCTCTGAAGCAGAAATGGCAGCTGAAATTTCTGAAATCTTTTATTACCAGCTGCACACACTTAAATGCCTGCTGCTTGAGAGGGGCAACCTTCCTCGTCTCTAAGAAAGGTGGAAACTGAATACCTGCTTCTTTATGGAACTACACAGCAAATAATCTGCAGAGCAGATGCAATGAAGAGGGGAGGCTGATAAGGCATTAACTGAGCATTAGTTGTAAAAATGAAGCACTTTCACAAAATGAACACCTGAAGAAGGAAAAAGAACAAATAAGGTTTTGTTCACCGAAGAGAAAAGGTAATAGAAGCATCAACACTAGGCAGGAAAAACATTCCAAAAAGTCTAGAGAACAAAAATACTGCATTTTCTTGCAGGCAGGAGTGGAGAAAATGCTGATTATATCTCTTCCTGAATCAGTGTGCAAATTAATATAAATATCTCACTTTACCTCTCCTGCATTACTTCTTGCAGAGTTCCATTCTGGTTACTAGAAAAAGCCATCTGCTCCTGCAGGTCAGTCCTGACATTACCTGGTGCCTTAAAGTCAGTCCCACACAACCAATCGAAAAATCTCACCAAGCAATGGAAGAATAGAGGAGTTGTTAAAAATACGTGTGATTTTGTAACTAGATGCCTATCGTACAGCCTTACCTACAACAAAGCTTGAAAAGTAGAGGGTGATGTGTGTGAACAGACTGAACTAAAATGGTAAAAAAGGACTTCTTTCAAAAATTTTAGGTGAACCAAAAAAGTGTAGCTGCCTAATTCACCACAAAGAGAGATAAAAGTGAGAAACTAGACTGGAAATCTGTAAATAGTCCAAAGAGGACTCTCAATGCCTGACAGGCAGTGTGAGAGTTTCCACTCTTGCAGAACCTTGTGTGCGGTTAGACATCTGTATACACACAGGATACAAGAGGTGTGATCTGTGAGTCAAATGCTGAGATTCCTGTTTGGGCCTTACTTAGGGAAAGCTCAGATCAAGCCAACAGTATAATATCTGGCCTAAGAATAAGCAACGACCTATTCCCCATGCTCCTGTGGACAATCAGAGAAGCAAGGCTTGGAGTAGGAGACAATATGTTGTATCAGGCCTATGCTACGGCTGAAACACTCTTCCCACAGCACAGCCCCGCCACTGCTGCAGGACGGCTGTCCCGCTGCCCGCTGTTCTCAGCTCTGCCAGCAAGGGCTGCTTCCTTGGCCCCCATGGAGGGTGACAGGGACACACTGCTGTCCTGCCACCCACCCCAGTGCGCCTCGGCTGAACAGAGGGCTTTCAGTAGGCGCTATACACATGAAGTTCCTTCTTTCACTGGCCTTCAATCTCCACATATGAACAACTGCTACAAATTCCTAGCTGAAATCAATAGTGTATTTCATCATTTTTATGCCATATAGGGGCATTTAGGGATAATAAGAGACCTAGAGCTTCATTCTGCTAATGGAAATGGTCTACAAATTGCTAAGGTGTACACCCAATGCCAAGATGAACCAAAGCAGATTACAGCTTGTATTGATTCCTGACAAATACCAAATATTTGCTTTCCTCTTACTCACCTTCATCTTTCTAGTACTGTAATTTCACAGAGCTGAGATAAGAAACCAAAAAGCAAGCCAACAGAAGTTCACCCCAGAACTGCAAAAAACAATGAAACCCTCACATTTAGAGATTAGAATAAAAAGTTTGTCCTTATAACCTTCCTGAGTTGTCTTACGCTCAAGTAATCTTACTGCTTTCAGGGGGAAAGACAGCAGGACTGAGAGCTTGCAGGTTCATCCTTTAGGTACTACTGCTGACAATTCTCCGGACTTCTGATGGACAACCACCAGGTTGAAAGAAATATCTGGTAAATTTACAGGACCAAATAAAAATCAGCATATGATTTAGAGTGGCAAATAATGTAAAAAAGTTAAAGAAAGAGCACACTGTCGTTAAATCAGCATCCTTGAAAAGCAAAGGTTTCTGCTCCATACTAATTTCAGAGATGGTAGTACTATCTCTTAAAAATCAGTGGCTAGGGAAGTATGCTCCTCCAAAACCTATGCCTGCAGGTAGTTCAGAACAACATAGGAAGATGGATGCACTGTCCAGCCTTCAGTAAAACAAACTGTGTCACAATAGCCCAACTTGAATTCTTCATCAAGGGAAGAAAAGCCAGTAACATATTCAGTAATGTTTTCTTCAGTTGGTCCAAACTGACAATAGTAAGACCTTATTCTCAATACTGACCTCTGGATGACACTTAGGAAATTAGGACTCATTTACATTGCTGTGAAACATTGATGATACTTGTTGTATTTCCTTTTGGGAAAGCTCACTCTCCCAAAGTAACAAAGTCAAGGTTCAAGAAGCAAACAGCCATCAACATTGATGCTGCCCCTGCGATTTTGACCACCCATCTTAAACCTGCTGATCTCTTCTCCCTGTCAAGTCCCACGTCATAGGCAGAAGAAGAAAATGGAAAAATCTCCTGCCTTCCCTCCTTGGCCAGGTGCATGTTCAGTGTAGTTGGACTGTGAGAGAATTTAAATGGCAAAGTCTAACACACCGAGTGTTTACTCATTTGGGTTTTTTTCTCTGGAGGTTTATAATGAATCCAAGTCTGGGTAATTTCTCATTCAGGAAAGTAAACAGCCTAGGTCTCACAATATTTGCTTCAGTGCCTAAATTATTCAGGTCTAATTGCATTGTATTACAACCCTTTGTCTTTGTTAGTTGACAGGCTTCGTAGTGTAACTGATTTGCAGGTGTTTGCAAGCCTGATAAAATGCTTGGCTGAAAAGCTGTGTGTGGTTTTGGGGTTTTTTTTGTTTTGTTTTGTTTTGTTTTGGTTTGGTTTTTTGGCTGTTTTTGAGCGTGTCTAAAAGCCACACACAATGCCTCAGTCAGCACAGGCTCACAGGCTTCTTGGGGTCCTGAATTTCTCTGCAGCCATGCTGGCAATGTTGGCTGTAAGCACTACTGGGAAAACAGCGGGCGGGTTTTGGGGAAGAAATGGGTAAAAATTGAAGCGTGGTAAAACTGCACGTGAGCTATGCAGACAGCATAGAAGTTGATACCAATGTAAACACAGAAGCAAAAGGTACGAGGCAGGCTACAGATGAAGTAACTGCCAGGTTTCCTGCACAGCGCAAACACGACCCAAAGCTCAGCCCGTCCAGCCGACTGCAAACCCACAGCGCTGCGAGGAAACCAGCACCAGCACCGAGAGGCATTTACTCTGGGAACAACTGGAGCACCAAACACAAGGAGCCAACACCACACCA
>NW_010129382.1:0-527 GCF_000699245.1 Pterocles gutturalis | reverse complement strand
GGGGACATGGGGACATGGGGACACGGGGGGACAATAGGGGGACAGGGTGGCAATGAGGGAATCTTGGGGACAATGAGGGGACGGGGACAAGAAGGGATCTTGGGGACAATGAGAGGACAAGAGGGGACCTTAGGGACAATAGGGGGACAATGGGGACAATGAGGGGACATGAGGTAAATGGGGACAATGGGGGAACAGGGGGACAACGAGGGGACATTGGGGACAATGGGGTGACAATAGTGGGACATGGGGACAATGGGGGGACAGGGGATAAGGTGGGGACAATAGGGTAAGAGGGGACCTTGGGGACAATAGGGGGACACGGGGACAATGAGGGGACCTTGGGGACAATGGGGAGACATGGGACAATGATGGGACTTTGGGGACAATGTGGTGACATGGGGTAAGGAGGGACAAGAGGGGACTTTGGGGACAATGAGGGGATAGGGGGACGAGAAGGGACTTTGGGGACGATAGGGGGACAATGGGGACAATGAGGGGACCTTGGGGACAATGGGGGGACAATG
>NW_010129381.1:655-857 GCF_000699245.1 Pterocles gutturalis | reverse complement strand
GGTGCTGTGCATGGCCAAAGCCTTCATCCTGGAGGCCGTCAAGGTGGCCCTGAAGCTGGGAACCGCCCGCTGGTGAGTGGCACCGGGGACAGCCTGAGCCTGGGGGACGTTTGGGCCAGGGACGAGCTGACCTGTGGCCACAGGGGATTTGGGGTCTTGGTCTCTGGGTGTGTGTCTGTCTGGGGGCCCTCGGTGGGTGGGC
>NW_010129381.1:0-200 GCF_000699245.1 Pterocles gutturalis | reverse complement strand
GTGTCGCTGGGTGGCTGTCTGTCTGTCTGTCTGTGTCCCTGGGTGGGTGTCTGTCTGTCTGTCTGGGTCCCTGAGTGGGTGAGTGTCTGTCTGTCTGCAGCCCTGGGTGGGTGGGTGTCTGTCTGTCTGGGGCCCCAAGTGGCTGGGTGTCTGCCTGTGCTCCTGGGTGGACGTCCGTCTGTCTGTGGCCCTTCCTGTTT
>NW_010129380.1:0-16885 GCF_000699245.1 Pterocles gutturalis | reverse complement strand
CAGCCTTGTCGCGAACGTGGGGAGGTACTTCCACGGCTGTAGTGCAGCGGTGTCTCCCTGTCGAGTTACTGTAAAGTCAGACTTTAATGATGTTAAAATATTTTTTCTAGGCTTCCTTTTCCTGATAGAGCTTTTAGGTGTTTGGGGTTTTTTTTCCCCTCGCTATCGCGATAACATGTTTTTTGACATCGTAAAATCCGACACCTACTGTAAATGTTAAAAACTAGTCTGCTCTACCTGAGAAAGTGGCTGGACAAAGCTTTTCCAGTCATACAGCACCCGTATCCATTTTGGACAGTTAATTTTAGTGACTGTCCTTGTGTTTACATCTGTAGGAACAGGGACGATAATTCCCAGCAACATGCTATTATGGCAGCCGTTTTAACTCTGTCTAGGAAAAAATAAGTCTAACTTGAGCTGAAGAGCTACTCTGTGTAATTTGAGGCAAATGGGGGTCAGGCAGTGCAGCTGGTCACAACCCACAACAATCTGAACTGACACAAAAACTGTCACCTTAGCAATATTTTAACAGCGTTATAAGCAACTCTGCTAATTTCCTGAGCAAAGTATTTCGCTCTTCTTTTTCCCAGCTCAATCAGCTGGTTTCTGCATTTTGGTTGATCAGTTGTAATTTTCAGTTTTAACATTCTGACTTGGAAAGACCTCAAATATACCTCCTCCCACAGCATCCTAAAATGAGCTATTCTTAGAACAGGGCAGCTGCTGCAAAAAGCCTTAGGTAGGCTGGACACCAGCTTTAGTATTTGCTACAATGGTACAAGTCAAAGCCAGAATGGAATTGCTTTCCCAAGCTGACCATTTTCGCACACATTAACATCTGAACTGCATTGTTGTACAGTAGATTGTACAGTAGATTGTACAGCTGGGTTAGCCAGAATAATGGCCAAATTTTTTGGATCTCAAACCTAAAAAATTCCGTGTCCCTCAGTCTGCATAGTTAGCATTAACCCTCTACCTGAGAACGTCACTTGAGATTTTGTGCTCCAGCGCTGCAGGATGACAGTTTGGGAGCCGCTAGGATCCTCTGACAGTGCACCTGGAAGAAGACCCATTTGCTTCCTGGTAGCAGTGCTGGCACTGGTTTAATGCTGCAATGAACTGCTCATTTTCTGCCAGTTCAGTTCTGCGAGCTGCCTCTAATCTAAGTGACAGCGCTCATACAGACACCGCTGTTGGCACAAAGGAAGCGGGAAGAGCTGCTCAGGGGTGAAGAGGGCAGAAAGACTACTCGCGCCTTTTGGGAACGGTAGGTTAGATGATTCATCTGGAGCGTGAAGCTGCAATTCAGCCACTTGAGCACAAAGACTGATTTAAACCACCAGGGAAGTGAACTGAACACTGGGTTTGCACTAAAACAGCAACCCTCAGTACATTCGTTTGCAGTGATTTGAGATGGAATAATCATGAAATGGCTCTAATGAAACAGCTTAAGGGGGAGGCTGCAACTTACTGAATTCCTACAGCTGCTTACAAACACCACCTCAGAGACTATTAGATCCCTTTGTATTATGTTTGTACATGACCTACCAAAACCAGGTTGCAGAAAACGACCTAGGCTTTGTGTCAATACAGATAATAATACTAATCAGGAAACATGAAGATGTTTAACATATTCATGAGAATACGTTAAAAAAATATAGCAAGAGGAGGCTGAAATTCTTTTAAGCAATCACAGGTCCATTCATGTTCTCACATTGTTCAAATGTAACAAGAAGCCTTCACTTGAAGACACAACAGAGCTGGGTTTTTGTCTGCAAAGGACAACACTTAAATTTTTACAATTCAATCAGGTAGAACTGTGAAGAACAAAATGTGGAAAATGAATCTGAAATTCTCAGATTGTCACCATTGTGCCAGTTATGTAAAGCTGTTTGCTTTCTCCTTCAGTTGGGTGATTTGCTTAATATGGCATGAGATCTGGTTATTTTGACCTAATTTATTTTTATTATTGAATTCTTTATACAAATCCCTTAAAAAATGAAATTAATCTATATGAACTCTACCACTAATATTTTAACTACCTCCAAAATAAAATTCTCAGATGTTAATCCAAAGTTTTCATGCTTTCTTCTTGCTTCAGCTTTTTATGTCTCTCTGAATCGATTCTTCACAGTAATCCCTCTTAGCTGTCCGTTACCTTTATCCATTTACTTCATCATTTCTTTCTTATCCTTTAATCTGCCTACCATTTTTTATCCCCCCATCTTGTTAACAGTGTTTCATTAGAAACTCAATCCTTTAGTTACATAACTTTTCTTCATGAAGTTGGTCCCTTTTTCTCATTTCTTTTCAGTTGTGAGATTTCATGCACCTGTAAGTTAAAACTTCCTCATTTCTCTCATCCTGAGCACAGTATTGCTTTGCCCACGACCTCTGACATGCTCCTCATGTAAGTTCTCCCCTAGTGTTTATAATGGTAACAAAAGCATCATCCTCGAATTCTTCCATAAAATAGTAATTACCCTAAACGGTATAACCCTTATCGCTCAATTAATGGGAATCAGAAACTTTGGGACAAAGAAGAAAGCAACTTTCCATAGCCCTTATCCACAGAGCTTTGAAAATACATGTCTATTCTTGATGAAAGAGCAGTTTCTCTCCAGGTCGTCCCAAAGAAGTGTAAATGCCACACCAATGCAGACACATGACAGACAAAGCATCTGATGAGAGGCCACATTTTTTTTTTTAATTCATTTTTTTTTATTACTGGCCAAGTTTCTTGAAGCAATTTGTAAAATTCAGAGTAAAAACTATACTGGAAGATCTAAAGTACATAAAACTACTGTGCTCAATAATTGCCATATCATGTGCTGCAAATATATGTTCAGTTGGTCCAATAAAACCGACCACATATCCAGTCAGACTTTTCTGAATTGTTGATAACCTGCCATTGATTTCTGTTGACTAAATAGGCAGCAGATGCAAAATCTTTCAAAATAAGGCATATTATTGAAGTGAGCACAGATAAAGTTAACTAAATGTAAGTAAATGTCTCTGAACATTTTGGATTCAATATGCTTGTCAGTGGAGCACTACATGTAAAGGTATATTCCAAATAAAATTGATAAGTGTGTTTTCCTTCTGTTTACTAAAGGAGGTACGTTTTGTTCATTAAGACAATACCTTGATAATGTATACTGTTTCTGCACATGGCACCACAGCAGCCATTTCATGTACCGTATCTGGATCATCAGTTCATCTTCACTGTTAAAGGATTTAAACCTGCAAAATGGTAAACAACCACAGTTCTCAGTAATTTCTTCAGGAGCAGAGAGACCTCAGCATCTCACATGATCAAACTGTTAATTGCTAGTAATTACCCATCCCCTTAAGCTTTCTAGACACAATTTTAATTGCAGAAAAAAATATTAAGTTATTAGAGGAGCTGTAGACTTGACTTTACGATCCCATAATTTATGCATAACTTCAACCACCTTGGACTAGAGTACTTCACTTCAATAATATGTCCTGTAGCTGGAATTGCTTCTCATCCTATTGCTTTCCTAAGAATGCTGTCACTTAATTCTGGGATTTCAAGGTCCACTACTGTATTTACATTATTTTTAACTACTCAAATTTATTTTACTCTCAGATCACCTTTTAGTAAGATCTGAAATATTGACATTTTTACTTTAGCAAACATTTTATTGATTTTAACTCCCCACTCTTATTTGAAGGCTCTAATGAATTAACTTTTGGAAACATAATTGAAGTATTAGAAAGTAAGTTCAGTAGACTGGGCATATTACCAAAGTTTTAAACTTTAGTTGCTAGAGAAACTCTGGTGCCTCCTCTAGTAAGTGTGTAAAAACATCCCTAGAAATAATGAAAACCGTGTATTTTGCAGGAGGTATAGAGGTTATTGTAGTTTAAAATGTAATGCCAAAGGTTTGAGTAAGACATACCAGTTTTGTAGAGACATGTCAGTAGCACAAGACACTCACAGCAATTGACACACAATAAAAATGATGAAAAATTAATCTGATGGGGATTGGGTGGTTTGGTTGCATTACTGCCTTCTCCTCAAACGGGACTAACCTTTTTTGATCATAATGACAGATTATAATTTGTTCTGCCAATAAGAACTACTCCAAAACAGATTTAGGGGAACTGGAATGAGCAAAGTTCATAAGAGAATAATCCCTAGCTAGAAATTTCATAAGCATCTCTAGAACTTAAGGCGACCCACCACATTTTATGTCTGTGTTCAGTGGATTGTTACTCAATCTAACGTAGCACTAACTAAGAGAGACAATACATTGAATTATTATGTTTCTTTTCAAAGAAGCATTTGATTGTGGAACAGATTCTTGTTTTTGTCATTTTTTCAGGTAACCGTGATCCCATGAAACTTTCTGGCATAGAACACTCTGAATCCAATGAAGAACAATGATGCTTTTTATTTAAAACTAAGTTCTAATCTTGAGTCCCGTGTGCTTACGTGTGATCATAGCATTTTTCCAGATTAGGTCATTTGCAATTTTTTTTAAGATTTCTCCCCACAAAAAAGGGTATCAGATCAGCTTACTAAAATCCCTGTTGTTGAATAGAGTTTGGTGGCTCTTAGCAGCTCAGGCCAGTTGCAAAGCTAGTTATCACAGGAGATAGAGCAACTTCTGCAGTAAGACCTTCCACATTCCCAATTATTTCTGCTTTTATAGAAAGGAGACATTTACTTCCCTACTATTTCCCAACCACTGCAGTAACTTACAAAGAAGATAAAAAAATGAGGAGGAAGAAACTACTGCAGCTGCTGGAGTCTACTTCTCTCCCTGACAGTACCCACTACCTCTACCTCGTTTTGTGATTTGGAAGGGATCCTGGTCCCCCTCCAGCTCTCCAAAAATGGGAAAGACAGGATTTCTTGTCATTGCCAAAGCTAAAAGGAACATCTTGATATTATTCCACAAATATATTATACAAAGGATGAACCACAGGCTAGAAAGGTTAGCAGATCTGTAACAGAGTGCAGAAATAATATGGAAGAGAGATGCTTTGGAAGGCAAGAGTAGTTAAACTTCAGAAGTCACAAATTGTATCTGTTCAAGAGAAAAATGCAAATAGCATTAAGACTTCAACAGTGCATCACTATTAAAAATGTTATTGCAACTTCACAAATCAGTACTGTATGTTTGGTCAGGGAAGGAACGGCTTACCATGAAGCAGAGGGTTGTAGTCCCAACACAGTAGGAAGAATGGTGCCAGCGTAGCTGCCAAAAAAAAAAAAAAAAAAAAAAAGAAAGAAAAAAAGAACAGATGGGAACCCTTTAATTCTCTTTCTCATTGTCCTTGACTCTCTCCTAGGTAAATCGACATCTGTTGTCTTGACTCGTCGACTGCTGAGCATCTCTCATCTTCCCACATTCTCAACTGCGAAAAGCAGCATTGCACAGCACGCTAGTGATTCATGTGAGACATGCACTTAAATTCCTCTACCCATTTTAAATGTAAACCTTAACACCCCTCTCAAGCTTCATGTGTGGTTGCAGCGTCCAGTACTTGCTGGTTCAGAAGCATCACTAGGAAGGAAGCCTGTCTTGCTTTAATTTGGCCAAGCTCTCAGATGAATATTTTTTAAAAAACATCTGTAAACTGCCCAAGACACAGTACTGTTAACATTCTGCCACATTAATGGGGAACAGAAAAATTCTTTGCAGCTTCAGTAAAACCAAGAACATTGGAACATTATTTTTCAGATTCAGAGGTAATTCACAGGGAAATTAAGCAACAGGGCCATTTTCTGTGGCAAAGAAGTGTATTCCTAAGTGTGGCATAAAGACACTGAAAACTAGGCAGCATAACAAAACACAGAAGAAGGATTTCAGAGAGGTTAAACTGCATGAAAACCTTAGATAGAGAAATGCAAATGCTTATTCTATGAACAAGATACAGATCTAAGAAAATCTATTTAAGAGACGTATAAACAGGGAAAAAAATGTAAAATGAGAATAGGCCCCAACAGAAATGTAATATTATACTATTTAAAGACCAAGTCATAAGGAAGAAATATTAGTATAATTAAAATTACTGTTTTAAGCTACTGCAAAATATACAATGTATGTTACATGTTCTGTTACCATTAAAATGCGGAATTGTTTATGTCACTGGAAATTTTTACAACCATATTTTTAATAACAAACACTGAAGTTAAGAGTATTTCCATACAGCGTAAGAAGTAGGATGGAAGTTATGTTGACATGAATGCACAGTTCCAGATACATAGGGGAGAAAAGCAGAGTCCTTAGCTCATTGTCAGACATGCTCTCGAAGGATTACCGTGTAATCAGACGGTATGTAGCAGTGCCACCTGGTGACTGATGCTACGACACCTTCCTTTCACAAGACTAGCCCAGAAATTTATTGCATGAAATAATAATACTATTTTCCATCTTTTTTAACATGCAAATTAAAGCTTACTGTTCTAAAGCCAGTATATGAAGTACAAAAATGTCACTGAAATTTCCAATTTATAAATATAACAATATTTGTAAAGACAGAGAATTTGGAAACTATGGTACCTACACACACTGAACAGAAATGGTTCTTAAATTAGGGAAGCTATACCATAATTAGCCATAAGAGGAAAATGCAATGCAAGGAAGAAGAAACCGAGAAACTCTAAAATTAGCCTTTATGGCGAAGATCAGCAATCCCAGCTTCCTTACTTTCTCAGTGATGCAAAGCTACAAATAATTAACAGACATATCCCAGTAACTCAGTAGAAATGGCAGGTCATTTCTCCACCATCCTTCAGAAAATGCCATGGACACAAAGAGTCAGGAAATCTTTCAAAGCATCCAGGACTAGGTATGAGGAGTGCTGAGCATCATCCTTCAAGCACCAAGAGTGGAACTGGATGAGTATGAAAAGTGCCATACAGAAGCAAAAGTAAAGGAAACATTTGTTCAAAAATGCAGGGTGACAAGCACATCCAGTTTTTTATGAGGTGACCAAGCCTCAGGAAGCAAGGACTGTAGCAGCATGCCATGCAGGCTAAGCCCAGGTCAAGGTGCTTCTTGTCATGTACTGACCTGCACAGATCCAACTTCCTCACCGAGTGAATGCCCAGTAAGCTGGCAGCCCAACCAACAGGCATACAGCATTTTACTAAAAATCTCTCTGGGAAATGAGCACTACTATACTCAACTACAGGGTACTGGATAAGAGAGGCTGCTGAATTTTAAGTCCCTTCCTATGTTGCAAAGGTTCTTCAAAGATGGGGCTTTTTTTTTGCTGCAGGTAGATTAAATTACTTGGGAACTTCTGTGCATTATTCTAGTACATACAACGGCTAAAGAGAAGAACCCTGCATACCTCTGCAAAGGACTGGAAACTACCCTCTCATTATACCCACAGATAAGAGGATAATAAAACATCCAAATATGCTAGGGAACAGGGCAAGCAGGAAGAAGAAACACTCTTCTTCCTCTCTCCCAAATTTATCATTGTGCTAGCTTTGTTTTTAATTGGTCCAAAATAATCTATCTTCATGTGTTCAAATAGAGTGCAAAGGCTTAAAAACAGGAATTTAAAAAAAAATAAAGGGGGATAAGCTTACAGTGAACAACAGGGTTGCATACCTTTAAAACGTGGTTAAAAAGACACAGTACAGTTTTGTGGAAGCAGGAACAGAGATGTGCTTTTACTTTGGCCATGACTAGGACAGAGTGTGCAGAAGCTAAATATATATAGAACACCAAGTGCACAGACATGACTACAGCCATTTGTGCACTCCTTTTGTGGGCCTTCCTCTAGTTTTCTACAAAATAGCACTCTGCAAGTGGGCTGGTATGTTTGAAACTAATGCAAAAAAAAAAAAAAAAAGAAAAAAGAAAAGGTCTTGTGATGAAGATGAGTCAGTCATTGCCAGGAGATTCCTTCATTATTCCTCCCTTGGGTTTGTTTACTATGTAAGACCCTTTTTTCTCCCCTCTTCCTTCCTCTTGCCCTGTTCCAGGCAAAGGTTGAAAAGAAAAAATGTTTATTTCTGTCATAAATACAGTAAAGGAAAGAAGACCACTTGAATGCAATTTCCTGCAAAATTTCATTAATCTCAAATGTCCTCTCTTTTCCTGGTTCAAGACAACATTTTGTCTAGCTGTAATTGATACAAATATTCCTTGCAGCCTGCAGTTATACTATAGCTCTTTGGTACCCCATCACAGAGGAAGACTGCTTAGGTCTGAACTTCATCCTAATTTAATAAGCAAACAAGTTTAGTCATAGTCTAGTCCTGAACTTTACCCATTATAGTATTTATGAGACAGATTTCCATGCAGCAGGCTTAAAACAAAATAGACCATCTTTATGTTTATTAGCTATATGTTTAATGACTCTTTGTGGACTTACAAAAGTATTATTGTTATACAATTTCATATCAATCAACAAGTAGATTTATGAACACACAAGGACTACTGATTCTCTTTGAAAGATATGGTTTCTGCACATATAGACAAAATTTTACAGCTTGTTTGAACATGTTGATATTGCTGCCTTGCAAACTGTTAGGTTTTTAGTTTGCTTTTTTTTTTTTTTTTAAGTATGTTATTCTTCCATTACTCGGTATAGGAATTACTGCTGATAGCAATCAGGACAAACCTCAGCACTTTGAGTACCTAGCCAACTTTTAATCACATCTCTAGATGTCCATAAACACCTCTGAAAATTCTCAGTAGTAAACTGGAATAGCACACATGTCCAGACATCTTCCAGGGAGAGATACAACATGCTGGAGTTCAGGGACATTTAAAAAAATATTCATTAATATTTCTAGAATAGTTGACTTGAAAAAATGTAAGTTAGATTTTTCAGAGGCTGCCAACTTTCTCCTCTTGGTAATGGAACAAGCAAAAATGATGACTGAAGGTTTCCTTATTACCTTCCAGCATCTACTAAATTGTTGTTTCTAGAAGTTAAGACATTAATGATTAAATCTTCTTTTCCATCCAGTTCCAATGAAGGTACAACTATTTGAGCTCTATTAAGAACTTAAGTATATTACAACAAATGGGAAGCATTTGTAAGGCCCCAGCTTTACTAAAAAAAAGTATTATTTTTCTGGAACTCTTGCATTGATCTAAACCAATTAACTCACTAGGCCAAAGCATAACAATGTTTTCCAGTTATAGCAGCCTTACACTCCAACTTCTGCAAATTTTAAAACAAACAAAAAACCAAAAAAAATCAGCTGCTCACATCACTTTTCCACACACAGAGGGGATTTTTTGCACCGTGTTCAGCCCCAAGCCCTTGCAGACAGACAAAGGAAAAGGCAAACAGCAAGTCTGTTCCTGAGACCGTTTTGTGAGATTCCATTGAGAGGGTCCCAGAAAAGAGTAATCTGCTCTCCCCAGCCACAGTGCAAACACCTCAGACTTCAGCAGCACAAAGGAAGTACCATCCAGATCAATGGCCAAGGCCCAAAACTTTTACTATATTTTGTTAAAGCTGACACTGTTTGACTTACTTGGGCTCCTAAGCAACTCCAAGTACTGTTTTTATGCACCACACATAATGCCCAAAGAGCGGGGGCATCTCTCTCTTTTTTAAAAGAACTGCAGCACGCACAATGTGCTGCAGTTTATTTTCATGACACAAAAAGGCAGGCATAATCTGTATCAATAACTTTTTTTAGAAGCTGGCTGAAAGTCAAAGTATGTGAGTTAGAAAGGTAGATGTTCTCACTTAAGAGGACCTGAAATCACTTGAGGATCTGTCCCAGTAAAACTTGTTCTCACTCTCTACCATTCTAAAGTTGCAGCATAAACTTCAGTCTGCTTGTCAGTAGGAATTGCCTCTCTCCAGATTTATGTGCTCTACTACACCACCAGCACATCTTGAAATTACATCCCACTATACTTGCCTTTTGTGCTTTGTTTATGGAAAACTCAAGAAAAACAAATGAATAAAAGAGCATGCAAGCACACTGGATTTTTCACTCTCCCTTTGGAAATGCCCCCATTCTCTTTCAGAATGTAAGTCAAAAGTCTGCTGGTTAGGACATTCTCTGAAAGCAAGCACATGCAACACAGTCCAGTGGACTCCTGCCACACAATGCAACAGGCAAAGAAATCTTGCTGACTTTTAATGTGGTCATTTTTCTGATGTGCTTGGCTAACACTGCAGCCTGAATTTTCAGGTTTCCTCTTGACTTTTCTAGTTCAGAGCTTAGAGTGAGGCAACTACATCGATATTCTAATTTAACTAGAAAGCAGACTGCTGATCAAAACATCAAGCAGAGTGCCACAGATTTGAATTAAATGCAAAGGTAAAAACATATTAAAATGCTTTTGAATTAAATTCACCTTTTACCTTTATTTCAAAATAGCTTCTGGGCTTCATTTAAGATAATAAATTTTGGGTCTCCAGAAAAGCTTAAATGCATGAACTTAGTTTTTATAAGCCTATATGGTAGGAAATAAGTATTTGAAATAAACAAGCTGTTAGGACAAGTACATTCTCCAGTTACTAAAATACAACTGGAAGCCAGGTCTGCAAACACCTGTAACTAACTACTTGACATTGCTATTCTTCAAGAATAACTGTATGCTTGTGATGTGTAACTTCATATACTCTTTATACTTAATATTGAGTCCAAGCGCATCTCAATTTTACAGACAAAAACTGTTAACATGAGATTTACACTTCTCTCAGTATCTTCCCAGTCAACATTTTCAGGTGTCTTTCCACACTCCAGAGTTAAATGTGTAGTTTATTACTCCTGGATATTAGAAAGTCTACAGTGATGTTTCTCTGTATGCATCCTGATCTTTTGTCTACCAGGATGAACAAAGCTGAACACATTTTCACAAAAACTGCAGAGTTGGCTTCAAATGTTCAAAACGAAGAATTCTTCACAGCAATGCAAGGATGATGCTGACAAACACCTGTCGAAAGGACAAGGATACATACCTTGCTGAACAATGGCACTTAATTCCCTGTGCAGAACAGAAAGTTTACTTGATCTAAGTCTGTCCAAAATTTCCATGTAAATAAAACAGTTCTCTTCAAACTGTTTCAAGAACAGCCGCCATTTCCTTAAACTGTCTGAAGAAGTTCTGAAAAGCAAGAGTTAAGATAAATTTCAGTGGCTTGAAGAAAAGCTCGAACTATAGTTCAAACTATCATGTTAGACAAAAATTACAATCCATGTTTCTCACATTCCCTCTTTCCTCTAGTTACAACTTGCAGCTTGAAAGTTTCTGCTTTTCTTTTTGTGGGCTGGTTGGCCTTTGTGCACATTCACTATTAAATCTACACAGGTGATGCCTTATTTGCATGGGTTTGCTTATCAACAGAAGATGCTATGAAAGAAAAACACAAAGTAGCTCTCACACCACAACAAAAAAAACCTAAAAAACCTTTCACACAAATGTTTCTATTCACAGCTGAAACAACCCATGCTTCTGAAGTATAGCATCCATTTCTTACAGTAGTTGAACTGCAAATTATTGAATTTCAATATATAGATTTCAAACAGAATGAATACAACCTTTCACAACACCTAAGGATTCAAAATATCCTTCCCAAATTCCCACCAGTCCAACTCCAAGGATTTATCTGTAAGCCTGTACTATATTCTAAGTGATAGTTACCCTTTAAACAGGAATGACAACAGAAGTGCCACATTTATACAAAATTAAAGTTAACGCAAGTTCATAGATGAAGGCACAGACAATTAAGAGCCAGTGGTGACAAAGCAAGCTAACCTCTATTCCTAATCAGTAGTAAATGTTAGGCTGAACCCTAGTTTTAGATTTTGAGTCTGGGGAACAGTTCCATAGATTTAGAATATTCCATCCATTTTTCATAAGGCAAGAAAGGTCTGAAAGTCTTTACAACTTCAGTTGTTAGCTTATTTGTAACAGAAGAGATTAATTACTGCTAAAGTAACATTTATGGATAAGTGATACACAACTAAATGCTATGAAATAAGTATTTTGCATCAGTGTTTTATATAATTATTTAATGCTTCATCTTTGAATGACTGTATTAGGAAATAAGCAAATGTATGCATCAACGTATACAGTTGCTCCTTCACAACAAGGTCACTGCTGTTTTTAAGAGGCTGAATCAAGTAACACTGATTACAAACCTTGAACTGAGAGATCGTCATTTCAAAAGATTTGTCTGTTATTTGTCCTGAAGGGTCTGCCACTTTTAGCATCACTGTAACATAAGGATACTTCAGAGATCTGCAAGTGTCAGAGCTCATCGCAACTCCCAGTTTCCATTTAATATCTACAAACTACAAAGAAGAAAATCATTGGAATCAGTGTTAAAGAAAGATCTAGCCTACCATTGCTCTTCTGTCAGATTATGTTTTACAAAAATTTCGTAATAGCAATAATGGAAAAAAGATATTTCATAACTGTATTTTAGATAAATCAAAGTACATAATAAACACGTCAGACAGTTATTTTTAGCCTTTTATGATAGGCACAACTGTTGAATAAAGAAGAGAGCCTGTAGAAGCTTAATATCAAGCCCTAGCCAAAGGGTTTTTTCCCCTAATTCTGTACTCTTTTAAACTATTGCTAGAAAACAAAATATCTTAAAATGCAAATACACTCTGTTTTTCAAAAAGATAAAGGGAATGCTGGAAATCAACAGAAAATATATTTTAAAATAAGTTTAAACTTAAGAGAGACAAAGAATAAAACAATCAAGTGCTGGTGTTATCAACTCTAAAGAACAATACAAATCACATTTAAAACAGATTTATATAAACAGCTAATACAATTGTCTGCCACACTGACTGCCATCACATTCCCTAATAGTCCTATGAAGCACTAGTTTTTAAAAAGGTATGAAGTGTGCAATTATCATCCAAACAATAATACAAAACTGGTCAGCATTTAGATGACCTTTATTGTATATGTTTCTTGATCAGGGTAGACATTTGGCAACATATATATATATGAATATATAGGAAAGCTTTCAGGAGTCAAGATACCATCATGTGCTTGACAATACAACACAATGAAGCACTGACATTTCTGAAAATATAATAGTTAGCTGAACTGCGCTTTGTCATTTAGTTACCTGCCCCACTGTGGACATATTTCCTGCATCTTCCGTCACACTAATGGATTTGCCCTGCTCATTCCATACATGGCGAATAACTTGAACTGCATGTTTTGGCAGCGTGCTGACTGCATTGCCCAAGGTGGTGACGAGTTCTTCCGTAGAGAGATTGTTTCTGGCTGCTGAGCTGTAGGTATATCCAATGAACACTGCATCAATGTAATTCTCCAATAATTTAATAGAATTTCTCACCTCACCACATCTTTTAATTTCTGCTTTATGTTTCCATGTACTTTACGATAATTAGGCAGCCTGTGACTTTTTTTCCCCAGAGTATTTCACTAATATTTTGTATCCACATGCAAAAAACCAACATGACTTGACATTTAATGTGTCTTAATATAGAGACCAAGCTTTGCTGGGCTTGCACAAGGCTCAACATGAAAAGAAAAATAATCACAGCCTCCAAGTACTGTTGCAACTGAAAAAAAGGCATAATTCAGTGAAATATGTGTGCATAGGCAGTTAAACAATATTATTACTTCAGAAACAAGGCAGTTTAATTAAGCACTTAGAAGAGGGAATTAAGTATCGCCAAAAGGCAAGTGAGAACTTCTCAGTAATGGTATAATCAGTATTAACAGGAGTCAAATTATGCAATAAACTCTCAACTGAAAGGCAGCAAGTCTAGAAGAAAATTGCCACTCAATTTCTTCTACAGAAACAGGTAAAAAATTTCCCACCCTAGGTTTGTTCATGCAGAGCCACTGCTCTTAAAGAGACATTAATAAAAGAGAAGAAGAGTTGGTCCTCCAAGTACCATGGTCTAATATAATTTAAGGCTTTATATATTATAGAGGAAAAGTAGTATTAAATTTCTACTGGTATGTTTTCTTCAGTCATATTGATGTTACATAAAATGTTTAGATAGTAGATACTAAAAGAACAAGAAAGTTTTTCAAAAATTTATCTTTCCAAAAATAGAAAAACTTCCATCAAAACAACAGCTGAAAATACCACCTAAAAACTCTACCTTTATCACAGCAGAGTTCAACATTATAAAACTCTGTGCCCTTCAAACAGGCACAAATGCTTCTCTTAACAAGAAGTTTTTAGAACATGCTTCTTCCAGACAAAGCCCTAGCTGACTTAGCTTTAGAACTGAGATAAACCTCCTCTCTACACACTTTAGAACTACTGGCAAAATAGAAGAGGATCTTACAACAATTTTCTCTTCAGTTTTTTTATTACAAAAAATTAGTCAATATATTAAGCAACAATTTTTTTTAAACTTTAAGAACATAAGCTAAGCCCAGAAATTCTTTTTTGTGTACTGAGCATTTCAAACTTTTGCCCTTTTCCCAAATTAGTTCATTTTATACCCACATTTGATGTCACCTATTAATACCACTATTAAGGTGAGGTGGAGGGAAAAAAGACAAGGCAAAGTAAATTATTTTGTACTTACCTAAACAGAAAAGAAACAGTGTTAGTTATTTTTGCCAGGTCACCAACATTAATCTCAACCCCCGATGTTTGAATTCTCTAGAAACAGAATGTTCAAACAATTACAAATAATAATAAATTCTGCATTAATAAAAAAACTTTTCATATATATATACAAACAGAAAAAAATTGACCTGGGAAATCTATCCTTTACAAGATATATAACTAATAAACTTGTTTATAAGTACTAGTAATCAAACTTACCTGACACAGTTCAGCTGTATTTACACCTGGGATCTTATGGTTCAGATGTTGAATTATTTGTTCACACTGTAATGAAATTATGTTTGAAAACATTCTTAATGCATATTTTAATACACAAGACAAAGCTAGTTTGAATACTTGAAGATTACAAAATAAAAAAAGTTAACGCAAAAAAATAGACAACAGGAGAATGCTTTAAATGCAGAGTGAATAATAAAGTAATTGAAATTACTGATTTTAAAATTACATCAAATCCAAGAAAAGCAAATTAACTCAGTCAAGACTTAGTTATTCCTACTTAACACATCACTGTCATACTAATTGAACAGTCCTGTTCAAGTGCACACTACAGTGAACAAGCTGAATGTTTTCTAGGCAAGCCAGCTTGATATCTCATTTAGATGAAAGGCAAAAATACATTTTTTTAAAAATCTTCTGGGATAAAACCAGAAATTTAAAGCAATCCCATTGTTCTTTGTAGGACTAGTCCATTTTGTGGTCGGCAGCTCAACGTCCAAGTGGTGATGAGTGACAAGTGGCATTCCTCAGGGGTCAGTACTGGGACCAGTGTTGTTTAACATCTTTGTGGGACACATGGACAGTGGGACTGAGTGCATCCTCAGCAAGTTTGCCGATGACACCAAGCTGTGTGGTGTGGTGGACACGCTGGAGGGAAAGGATGCCATCCAGAGGGACCTCAACAGGCTTGAGAGATGGGCCCACGCGAATCTCATGAAATTTAACATGGCCAAGTGCGACATCCTGCATGTGGGTTGGGGCAATCCCAAGCACAAATACAGGCTGGGCAGAGAATGGATTGAGAGCAGCCCTGTGGAGAAGGACTTGGAGGCACTGGTTGATAAGAAGCTCAACATGACCCAGCAATGTGCGCTTGCAGCCCAGAAAGCCAGCTGTATCTTGGGCTGCATCAAAAGAAGCGTGATCAGCAGGTCAAGGGAGGTGATTCTCCCCCCCTCTCTGCTCTTGTGGGACCCCACCTTGAGTACTGCGTCCAGCTCTGGAGTCCTCAGCACAGGAAGGACATGGACCTGTTAGAGCGAGTCCAGAAGAGGGCCATGAAGATGATGAGAGGGCTGGAGCACCTCCCATACAAGGACAGGCTGAAAGAGTTGGAGTTGTTCAGCCTGGAGAAAAGGTGGCTCTGGGGAGACCTTATAGCAGCCTTCCAGTACTTAAAGGGGGCTTACAGGAGAGATGGGGAGTGACTCTTGATGAGGGAGGGTAGTGATAGGATGAGGGGTAACAGCTTTAAGCTGAAAGAGGGTATATTTAGGTTAAATATTATAAGGAAGCTTTTTTTTACTGTGAGGGTGGTGAGACACTGGAACAGGTTGCCCAGGGAAGTTGTGGATGCCACAGCCCTGGAGGTGTTCAAGGCCAGGCTGGATGAGGCTTTGGGCAACCTGGTCTAGTGGAGGGTGTCCCTGCCCATGGCAGGGAGGTTAGAACAGGATAATCTTTAAGGTCCCTTACAACCCAAACCATTCTATGATTTGACGAGTCTTGTAAATCTAAGCTACCACATACATAAGATTCCCTTTGAAACAGACTAAAGAAAAATCAGAAGAGCTTAAGCAAAAAAGGTTTCTTAGAATTAGAGTGCCAGAAGGCCTTCCACATTCCATTTTTTAGCCTACTTACCAGTTCTGCAAAAAAGTCTTGAGGTATCAAACTAATCTTATCTCCTGCACCACCAACATCTGAAAAATACAAGCAGTAGTGATCAGAAGCAAATCCTTAAAATATTAGAGCAATAAAACTCATCTCTCTCTCTCTTAAGAATGCCTAGGTCATCATGCACACATTTACCTTAAAAGACAAGCTTTCTTTAAGAAACTTTGTCCTGAATTACATTAGGATAACTTGCTCAGCATCCCAAGTAGTATAATAGAAGCAATTCTGTAAAGACTCAGAGCCCCAGACTGAGTCTATGCAACTGCGCAGGCTGACAGCCCTGAAGAACTCCCCCGTCCCTGCGGAGCAGCATCCGCACTCCGTCCCTCAGCTGCCCGGGAAGCCGAGCACGCCCAGGGCTGCCCTCTGGCACCAAAGGCCACAGGACCGCTGCTCTCCCTACGGCTGCGCTGCCTCATCCAGGCCGCCTCCC
>NW_010129379.1:2236-6240 GCF_000699245.1 Pterocles gutturalis | reverse complement strand
TACGTTGCTCCAGGGGCTCTGTGCATTGCTCTGGGGCTCCGTACACGGCTCCAGGGGCTCTGTGCAATGTTATCATCTTGCAGCTTCGTTTAAAAACTGCTCCAGCTGCTGAAGCTGCTGCCCCCTCCCGTCCAGCCGCACGCTGCCCGCCACAGCCAGGCTCCATCACTGCCACGTCGCAGCCTCCGTCAGCATCTCCGCGACGGCCACTCACTGCCTGTGTCTCTGGACACACCAGCATCAGCCAGGGCCCAGCAGGCCCAGCACCGATGGCCTTTTGCTCCTGCAGCGCCTGTCCAGCCCCACAGGGACCCTCGTCACCCAGGTGCAGGACGCATGGGGCAGGCGCTGCCCACCTGGCAGCACCCCTGCCTGCCCCGGAGACGTGGGGTCCCTGCACCCCAGTGGGCGCAGCGCTGCTGCAGGCAATCTCCTGCTGTACATAGATCCTTTTGGAGTGGTTTTTAACATTTTCATTAATAATGGGGGTTTTGGTTTTGGTTGTTTTCTTTTTTTTTTTTTTTTTTCAAAGACTCTCTACTTTTGGAATGTGGTTTCTCATTTTTACAACTGCCTTTTAATTATTTGTAATATCGGTCAGTTCTGTCTTACTCTGTAAATAGCGGTGCTGGGCATTACCCACGGGGCGGGGGATTCACAAAAGCAACAGGAAAAATTTGTTTGAGGTGTGGAAGTGGCTGATTCGGCCCTGGACCCCACGCAGCCTCTGTCCCCATCCTCCCCTCACGCCAGCGCCCAGCCCAGGGCAAAGCCACACTTGTCCCTGCCGTCTTCCTTCCCTGTGCCAGCCCACGCCAAGGTCGCATGAAGGGCACCCTCTGCCCCGATGACAGGCCCCCTGCCCACTCTGTCTGTGCCCCTGTGCCATGCTTGCTTCTCGTGTGATGAATAAAGACCCTGCAACCCCCCACCCACAACCTCGGTGCTGCCTTCCCGGGCTGCGGCAGGGTGACGGTGATGCCCGTCCTGTCTGGGGGGCTGGTGCTGCTGCAGAGGGGAGCGTGGGGTGGCTGGGGCACCCGTGGTGGGGAGATGCACCTAGATCTTGTGCCCACCATCCTGCCAGCTGCCCAGCCCACGTGCAGCGTCCCATCCTTTCCTTGCCTGTCTCTCCTCAACACCATCCCCACGTGCTGACCCCAACTGGGCCACACCACCATGGCTCCTTGTTGTCTCCCATGGGTCCTCCATGGCCTCACTACCAGGGCCATGTCCCCTCACACCAGGCTCCGCTCCACTGTACTTGTGATGCTGGTGTTTCTCGTGCCTCTGCTGTCCCATCCCATCCTGCCCAGCAGTCCACCCCAGCCTGCACACAGACCCCACATCTCCTCTCCTACTGCTGCCCATGGCTTCTGGCTCTTATGCCCCTCATCACTGCAGGTCCTGGCATCCTCCAGGCTCACTGCATTAAACTGTCCCTCCCTGAGGTCCACCATGGCCCACCCCTCCTTTTGCTCCTCCATCATCCTTTATGTCCCATCCTTTCTGTTCCTGCTCTTTGATCCCCTATGTCCTATCCTTCCTTCTTGTTCTTCTCCATCCTCAGTCACATCTCTTTCTTCCTTCATGTGATTTTCCATTACCTGCCATGCCCCCATCTGCCCTCTTATGTTTCTGCATCCTAGATTCCATCCTATCCCTCCTTGTTCTCCGCCATCTCCTATCACACCCCATACCTCCTTCCTGTGCTCCTCCATAGCCCTTCACTTCCCACCTTCCTGTCTTCCTGACACACTTGCATCCCATCCCTCTCACCTGATCCTCCATCACCCACCACATCCCATTCCTTGGTATCCTCATCCACCTCCCACCATCTCATGTCTTCTTTTTCTTCCCCACCTCCACCCTGCTCCATTCATCCTCACGCTGCTTTGCCTCCAGTTTCTCTTTTCCTTTAATTTTCCTCCTTACGGCAACATCTCACCATCCCTTCTCATCCTCCATCAGCTCCAGCTGTCACTCTGTCCCCCTCTACATCTTACCATCTTCTTGTTGCTGCTCATCTTCCATGAGCTCCCACCATCGCTGCAACCTGTTTCAACCTCCTCCACTTCTCCCTATCTTTCTTGAATCCTCTTCTGCCTCCTCCTATCTTTTCATCCCCCTCATCCTCCTCCACTTAGTTCCCCATCCCAAAATCCACCCTCACTTCCCACCATTGCCCCATCTCTCCAGCTGCCAACATCACCCAGTCCTACCTCCTCCACCACCCTATTTCTGATCCCCTCCTTGTGCTCCTCTATTTCCCATCTCCTCATCCATCTTCCTCCATTGCCCACTAGTCTGTGTCTTCCTCTACCTCTTCAATGTCTCTCCATCCTTTATGTCATCCTCATCCATCTCCTACTATCTCCTCATCCTCATTGTCTTCCTTTATCTCCATCTCCCCCTCCCTCCTTGTCCTTCACTACCTGCCATCTCACCTCTCCTTGTTTTCCTCTACTGCCCATCATTTTGCCCACCTTCATCCTCCTCCACCTCCCGCTGTAACCCATCCTTCCCCATGCCCCAGCACCTCCCACTGTTTGCCTGTTCTTCCTCATCTTCCACTTCCTACCATCTGTTCAGTCCTGCCCACCCTCCTTCAACCTGTTTTCCTCTTCATTGTCCTTTTCTTTACACCATCACCCGTACCTCATTGTTCTCCACTATCCACCACCTCCCATACCTTCTCCATCTCATCTCTTCTTCTTCCACCTCAGTCTCTCTATCCTTCCTGTCCCTTTTCATGCTCTTTCACCTCTTGCCCTGTCCCTTCTCATACCCAGCCTCTGGCTATCTCACCGTCCCTTGTCATTTGCCTCCCCCCCATCTCCCTGTTTCTCCTTGTACTCCTCTACCTCTTCCCCATCTCTCCATCCCTCCTTATCCTCCAAGTGTCCCACCTACCTCACAGATTTCCCCTTCACTCCTTCCTGACCTTCAACTATCCTCCCTTACCTCACACCTCCCTCTCTCAGTGTCCTTTCATTCTCCTTCACTTCCCAACTCCATCCTGACCTCCCATCTCCTGTCAGCCTGACCTGTCCCGTTCTTTATCAGAGAATCACAGAATCACAGAGTGGTTTTGGTTGGAAGGGACCTTAAAGCTCATCCAGTGCCACCCCCTGCCATGGGCAGGGACACCTCCCACTAGCCCAGGTTGCCCAAAGCCTCATCCAGCCTGGCCTTGAACCCCTCCAGGGATGGGGCATCTACAGCTTCTCTGGGCAACCTGGGCCACTGCCTCACCACCCTCACCTTTCTCTCCTCCATCCTCCCTGCACTCTTTTACTCCCAGCACCCTGCTGTTATTTTCTCCTTCTCTTCCTCCTTCCCTGGCCTTGCCAACCCAGGAAAGCCACCTCCAGGACAGCCATCCCTGATGCAAGCATGAAGAGCCCTTACTGTTGGGGGCTGGGATGTGGGGCTGGGTTAGAGACCCAGCTTCCTACCCCATCCCCACCCCTCAAGGCACTTTCATAGTAGAGGTAATGGCCATGACCTGCAGGCTGGGAGATTCATGCTGGACATCAGGAATGCTTCTGCCTGGGGCTAGTGCAGCTGGAACTGGGGAAGCAGGGGGACCTCTGCCCTTAGAAGGTTTCAAAACTCAGCTAGACAAAGTCACCAATGTCCTGATTTAGCATTAGCAATAATCCTTTTGGAACAGGGAGCTCGACCAGAGACCCCTGGGATTCCTTCAAGCACACACACATCTCTGAGAGACTTCTCCAAACAGTGGAGAATTTCCAAGAGGGGCAAGAAAGGCCAGACATGGCTTTGACTGCAGTGCTTGGGATACTGTAGGACATGAAGAACCATCTCTGCCATTTGCAGCTCCATGGTGCTCAAGCAGACCACCCTATGCTGCAGGACCGTCCCATGCTGCTTGAGCAGGACCACCTCACACTGCTCAAACAGACCACCCTATGCTTCTTGAGCAGGACCACACCAGCCTGCTTGAGCAGGACCACTCTGCACTGCTCAAGCAGGACCAC